>NC_141043.1:38172500-38472500 GCF_052040795.2 Danio rerio | reverse complement strand
TATATATATATATATATATATAAAATCATAAATATTTACTTAAAATAATTGGAAATAATGCAAATGGATACTTGTTGCATTAAGATATTGTTTAATTTTTAAGTCTTCACACATATCCCTAAAAAAAAAGAGAAAAAATATATACATTTAATTTTGTATAAAATAAATGATGCTGAAATAAATGGAGATTTATACAACTCAGGCTCATTCTAATTATGTACCACTATATACAATTCTGAAGAGAGCCAAATATGTCCCAGGAGCTACTGTACTTTTTTTTTTTTTTTTTTTTTTACAGTTTTTGATTTCGCGAATCCACCAGAGGCCGCTGTGTAAGTTTTTTGAGATCTCAAATTTCCCTTGCAAGTGCAATTCGTGCCTACTGTTCTTATTGACTGACTGACCAACCAACAAGTTCCCATTGACAAGCATCCTCCTACTTCCCTAAATCTAACCAACACTGTTTTAAAAAGCAAATCAGACAAAGAAAAGCCCTCGCCTGATTTTGATCACATTTTCAGATTTGACCACATTCTCATCCTGTTTTATTTTCTTGTTTTTTTTTGGGGGGGGGGGCTTTTGTTTTTGTCTTACCCGCTTTATGGAACCATTTGTCCCACACTTGAACCCCATCATCATGGTCAATTCTGCTCTGCATCTCAAATTTTTCGATGTACGCAACGAGCCACTAGGCAAACAGCGGAAAAAAACATCCACATGGAGGTAAGCGGTCAGCTGCTATCGCAAAAGGAATGGGGCCTTCATGTCACGTAGTGTTTGTTTTAAAGACAAAATGCAGCCACACATACCTCTGGCTACATAATTTGCAATCTCCAGAAATGTATATAGGGCTACATTTTCAGAATGAGCCTATGTTGGATTTATAGCACCTTGTTTTCAAACTTGTTTTTTGTGAAACTAGTATAAATTCACTTTAATAAAAATCAGTCAACATTTTGGTCTATAAACTTCCACAATTACTTCAACAGCTGTGGAAAAAATAAGAGAAGACTTGAAAATAGGTATAGTTAGGTGTTTTCATGAATATTCATTTGATTTTATTCTACTGTAGGGTTAAGGAATTGAGAGCTCATCACTGAGAGTTTTGTTTTTGCATTAATTTATTTTTTAGGTAACTCAAATGATAAAAATCTGTATTTAAATATTTGGCTGAATAATATATTTTTTTAAATCACAACACATAAAAAGATTTGTCATTCTGAATAACTGTCATATCTGAAAATTTTTTTCCTGTAAATGAAAGTATTTTTTTTTTAAATTTGGAGAAAACATTATCTGACCTTTATAGAATAAAACAAATAATCTAACTTTACTCATACCAAATCAATCCTGTAATGAATCCTCAGAAACTGAGCTTTTCGCAGGTCTAATAAATAATATTATTTTGCGTTTAATAATGCAATATTAATTATTACAATTAACTATCAATAATAAAAGTGTTATGCATATCTTTCAATGTTAATACATTTTAATGAATGTATTGAATTTATGTTAATATATCAAAACAGTTAAGTCCAATTAATGTTCTACAGATACATTTTGATTTTCCATTATCCCAAATTTTTTAATCTCTCATTAACACCCAAAAATAATGTCATTTTATTATTTATTTATTACACATTTACCGAATAAATTGCAGCATATAAAGCCATGTGATTTTGCTTCAGCGGATCATGTGATAACAAAAATATTGGAAAGTTTGGTAACGCTTTATTTTGATGGTCCATTTGAGTATTAGTACACTGCTTAATATCTGTTGATACTGCTCCTTCAACAGACATTTAACTGACTATAAGAAACTTTGCAAGTACATGTCAACTTACATTAAGCCCAACCCCAACCTAACAGTCCACCTATAATCTAATGAGAATTAGTTGGCACGTAGATGCAATGTCACTTAAATTCAACAAAAGGACCATCAAAATAAAGTGACCAAAGGTTTCATCAGGAAGTGATGATTGGACACGTTGGATGTAAACGGTGCTGTATTCACAAATGTTTTATGCAATATTCCAGTTTTGCACATAAATTTCATTTGCATCTTTTGATGGAAACATGGCTACATTGGGTACAATTAGTACAAATGCTAGTAAACTAACAGCAATCTGAGTTAAAATGTACTTAGTACACATAAAAAAGTCACAATTTAAGAAGCCATTAATAATAAATAGGAGTTCAAATCCAAAGTGCAATCTGAAATGTTTTTCATTTTTCTCAGGCTCCTATGTCTAGGTTCAGTAATGTCAGTTTTTATGGCAAAGAAAGGTTATTTTCATTGCCTTTAATAGGAAATAACTGAACATAAACATACAAAGCTAAAAAAAAATGCACATTGTATGAAAAAATTCCTGATGGCACATCTAAACTCTTCAAATAGCCAGCCCAAACATCAGATTTAGGTTTATTTTTGTCTTTAGTTTGTGTTTGGAAATATCACCTGGCCATTTCTTCTGTTTTTTTTCAGACAGAACCGTCAGAGCGAGTGTTACACAGTAATGGCCGAACAAACACGCATGCACACATCTCTGTATTTGACACTCTTCTCTTACTTTTGGTTTTCTCACTGGCTGAGCGAGTGGCGGCGGCACACTTTCCAGTGTGTAAATATTTTCTAATTTGTGCCCGATTCTGAAAAGAGCTAATAAGTAGCTGCGTTTGGAGGAGAAACAGATGCCCGTGCTGGAATCTCTCCCCCCGATGCTGATAATTACCTGGAGAAACAGAAACTGCCAATCAGTGCAATTCATCCACAGATCCAGACTGTAATCAGCAGAGGTTAATGTGCACAGGAAGCTGGCAGACGAATGGAGCGACAGAGATAAATCAGCTGATCAGCAGAACGATAGGAAGAGGAGGAGGGTTTCTTTACCAAACTGCAGGGATCGAGATGAATTTTACAGGTGAACCTCAAGGAGAAATGTCTGGGTCATGTTTTTAACCTGAATCACTAGAAAACTGAGGCGCTGGAGGTCAAATTGCTGTTTATGTATGTACTGAGAATTGCACTTTTGAAAGGGTAGTTCACTCAAAAATGAAAATGAGCTCATTTATTTTCCCTCATATGGTTTTTAAACCTTTATGAGTTTCTTTTGGCTTTTTTATTAGGGTTTTTTTCTTTCATTCTAAAAGTGCTGGGTTATTTTAACACAAATTGGGTAAAATATGGACTAATCCGAACATTGGGTTAAATTTGGTCTTATCAATTTAATTAAAGGGTTCTCCGGTTTCCCTCACAAGTCCAAAGACATGCAGGACAGGTGTACAGGTGGGTTAGCTAAATTGTCCACAGTGTGTTTGTGTGAATGAGTGTGTATGGATGTTTCCCAGTGATGGGTTGCAGCTGGAATGGCATCCGCTGCTTAAAACATATGCTGGATAAGTTGGTGGTTCATTCCGCTGTGGTGACCCCATTTTAATAAAGAGACTAAGCCGAAAAGAAATTGAATAAATGAATGACTTTAATAATAAAAAAAAAAATAACCCAGCAGATGGGTCAGTCCCTATTATACCCAGAATTGGGATGAAATCACCCGGCATTTTTTGGAGTGCTACGTAAATGTGAAGAAAACATCCAGAATACACTTTTAAAGGGGTAGTTCACTCAAAAATATAAATGAGCTCATTTATTGATCATCAAATTGGGTAAAATATGAACTAACCCAAACGAAGGGTTAAATTTGGTCCTATTAGTTTAATAAAAAAAAAAGAAAAGAAAATTAGCAGATCATTTATTCTCCCTTATGTGGTTTTAAAACTTTAAGTTTCTTTTAGCTTTTACACTCTAAAAAATGCTTGGTTATTTTAACCCAAATTGGGTAAAATATGAACTAACCCAAACATTAGCTTGAATTTGCTCCTATTAACTTAATAAAAAACTGAACCCATCAGTTGATTTAGTCCCTATTAAACCCAGAATTGGGTTGAAATGACCTGGCATTTTTAGAGTCAAAATACACTTTTAAAGAGGTGGTTCACGTAAAAATGACAGTTAACTTGTCATTTATTTTCCTTTGTGTGGTTTTAAAGCTTTGAGTTTATTTTGGCTTTTTAGTTTTGTTTAATTAGAGTTATATCTTTAATGTGAAGAAAACATCCAAAATGCACCTTTAAAGGGGTCGTTCATTCAAAATTGAAAATTACCTAATTTATACACTTTTTAGGGGTAGTTCACTCAAAAATGAAAATTAACTAAGTTATTCCCTTTTATGAGTATCTTTTGGCTTATTTATTATGTTTTTTTACACTAAAAAAATGCTGGGTCATTTCAACCCAAATTAGGATAAAATATGGACTTATGGTTAAATTTGGTCCTATTAATTTAGTTAAAAATAAATTAACCCAACAGTTGGTTTAGTCCCTTTTACACCTAGAGTTGGGTTAAATTAACCTGACCCATTTTTTAAGAGTGTAACATAAAAAACTGACCTAAACACTGGGTTAAATTTGATCCTATTTAATAATAATAATAATAATAATAATAATAATAATAATAATAATAATAAATAAACTGCAGGGATGAAATCACCTGCCATTTTTAAAGTGAACTTTAAAGGGCACCTAGGTTACCCCTTTTTTCAGATTTAATATAAGTGTTTTGCGTCTCCAGAATGTGTCTGTAAGGTTTCAGCCCAAAAAACCCATCAGATTTTTCATTATACCTTTTACAAGATCCTATTTTATACATTTTTCCACCAGGGAGCTGTTTTGTCGTACTGCGCCTTTAAGGCTAGTCCTCCCCGCCTACCGTTTCTACGTGCCTTTCTGCGTGCCTTAATCTCCTCCCTCGGCTATGTTAGACAAAAGACAGACTTAAAGAAAGAAGATCTCATGTAGCGTTTGTGAGAAATACAACAGTAAGAACTTAACTAATGAGTATTTGTTGTGCAGTTGAATCAGGAATCTGGATTGAAGCGTCTTTCTTTATAATTGTTTTGACACGTGGTGCTGATGATGTGCTGATGAAGTAAAGCTGAAGTAAATTGCTGTACTTCATTACACACGTGCACTGTTTTAAAACATTTTAAGCATGTGAAACTTACTCTTGATCACATTTGATGATGATTGCTGATCCTAGCGAACAGAACAGACCTTTTATTCCCGGTTGCTTTGCGTATGTCTGCCTGGTCTTGTTGACATATACACGTGACTACCGGAACATGTTAATGCGCGCAGCTGTCAATAATTTCGGTGGGCGGGGGAAGCGCACTCCTACGTCAAGTTGCGGTCGTTCTGAAAACCGCTCCAATTGGTCCACCGTTTTTTATGTTGTTAAATTGAACAAAAGGACTGGGTGTGTTTATATCACCCCAATATGACGGTCTATACACTATACCAACACATATGTCTGTCCAAACAGCTTGAAAAGTTGAGTTTTTACCATAGGTGCCCTTTAATGTGAAGAAAACATCCCTTCTGTGGTTTTAAACCTTTATGAGTTTCTTTTTAAAGTTTTTCTTTTTTAAAGTTATGAACTAACCCACACATTAGCTTAAAAATGATAGTTTAAAAAGCTAATTTCTTTTGCTTTTGCCACAATGACGCTACATAATACTTTTGTACTTACTTTGCAAGATGCACATTTTCAGCTTTAGTGGCTTAATTTAACTGGTTAGTTTAATTAGGCATATCACAGGACAACCATGGTTTGTTCTGTGGGCAATAAAATTTTCTTTAAAACTGTTCAAACTTCTTTTATCTGCTTTTATTTCAACCAAACTTAAAGAAATAAGACTTTCTCCAGAAGAAAAAATATTATATTGAATACTGTGAAAATTCTGAAAATTATTGTTCCCATACTGAGAGAAAAAAAGAGATTCCCCAAATCCCCTCTGTAAAAAATACATTGAATTTACAGAATTTGAATCTAAAATGTACAAAAATGAAGCAAGGTTTTAAATCTGAGATCCAATGTTCAGATTCTTGTGCTGGAAAATAGTGCATATTTCACGAAAGAATGGCTCATTTGCATTTGTTAACATTTGACAAAACAATTGCAATTCTTAATGTAATCAAAGTTACAAATCAAAGTATTGTAATAACTAATATTGTTGGTAACAATTTTTAAAGTACCAATTTTCATTTTTAATAGTGTCTTATTACCTGCCTATATTTACAATATTAGCTGTTTATAGTTTTTGGAAACACAATCTGCATGATTTTATTCTACATCCATAATCCTACCCAACCTACTACCGTAATAAATCATAATAAGCAGCAAAATAGTAGTAAATTGAGGCAAATGTCATTGTTAATCCTTGATTAATAGCCAGAATTGCACCGTTAGATAAAGTGTGACATAAATTTTTATCTATAATGATTATTTACACTGTTCTCCTGCAGTGTCTTGATATGCATTGTGACATTATTTTCATGAGCAACTTCTACATTCTCATTATCACTCCAATACTGTGCTAAAAATACTGTCCAGATCCAATTATTATTGTTTTTTTTTTCCAGTCAAGTCAACATAAATTGAGAGCTATGAATGCATGCTATTATGTACTGTACATAGTTTTATTTAAATTAGGATGCACTGCACTGTATTGTTATTGGTCAATGCTCAATTTTTGTTGTTTGCAATGCTCACCTAAAGATAATAACATTTAAAAACAGTACACTTTATTAACACGGTTAAATACACTATTAATCTTCTGCGAATCTTAGAACAGATATCTATTTTTCATACTGTGTATTATAATAGTTTTCAATCTTGTGTTATTATAACTAACTAAACCATACGACTAAATAGAAAAAAATAAATGAAAAAAAAACAAATGTTCTCTGAAAAGAAAATCAAAATTAAAAAAATTTAATTTTCATTTTATTCCAGCTGATTGCCAAGGAAATCGTCACCTTGGAATTATAAGTTTCTATCTGCTTTCTGAATGATTTTGAGATATTGAGCTTCAAAAATTTTGCATTCCGTATAGCA
The DNA here is from genome assembly GCF_052040795.2 of Danio rerio. Taxonomy (NCBI): domain Eukaryota; kingdom Metazoa; phylum Chordata; class Actinopteri; order Cypriniformes; family Danionidae; genus Danio; species Danio rerio. The sequence goes on along the minus strand of NC_141043.1, from coordinate 38,465,548 downwards.
AACAGTACATGTGTAACATTTGTTTATTAAATAAAAAGTCTTAAAATGTAAATAACTTATAAAAATCATCCCATAATGTAAATAAGTTGTCATTTAATAAGAATATGTCAATAACTCAATTTAGACAAAAATGTCAGATAGAACCTTATAATTCTAAGGTGACGAAATGTTTCTTTGTTTAACTTATCAATAAAATAAATTATTTGTAATTGTTTACACATTTGTCGTTGTTTACAATATTGTGACAGGGTACTATAGTTTATTAAAACTGAAAAAAAAAAGATTTTAATGAGGTAAAGCAAACAATGACTGAAAATACATACAATATTTTATTTATTTTAGCTAGTTGCCAAGAAAATGTTTCTTTATTTATTTTTTATTATTTTGATTTATTTAGTTTTTATTATTTATCTAGGTAATTTATATTTATTTTGTTATTTATTTCATTTTTATTTTTTTATTTTATTTATTTATTTTATTTTGTTTTTATTATTTAGTTTTTATTATTATATTCTCTTTATATTTAGTTAGTTTTTATTATTTATTTTAGTTTTTATTATTTATTGACTTTTTATTCAGTTAGTTTTTATTATTAATTTACTTTTCATTTAGTAAGTTTTTAAATATTCATTAATGTATTTTAAATTTTATTTATTTAGTTTAATTTGTTGTTTAGTTTTTATTATATATTTATATATTTATTAGTTTTTATGTATTAATTTATTTGTTTAGTTTTTTATTATTTATTTATGTATTTTAAATGCAATAATTTATTTGTTTTGTTTTTATTTTTTGTTATTTAATTAGTTTTTATTTATTTATTCATTTATTTATTGTTTTTTTGTTTTATTTAGTTTTTATGTATTTATATATTTTTAATTTATTTTTTTCTTTAGTTTTTATTATTTATTTAGTTTTTATTATTTATGCATTTATTTCGTTTTTATTTATTAATTAATTAATTTTGTTTTGTAAATTTATTTAGTTTTTATTATTTATTTATATATTTTAGATTTTTTTATTTATTTATTTTTTATTTAGTATTTATTATTTACTTATGTATGTTATACATTTATTATATATATATCATTAAAGCTAAAATAATATTAATATAAACTATACATATGGGCTATATAGACTTATATTTATTAATATGTAACAATAACAAAAACAAAAATTCTAAAGCTGTAATACGATTTATAATAAAAAAAAATGTAAAAAAACACAATAAGCTTTTATCACATTAGTTAACAAAATATTTTGCAGCATTTTTAAAAGAAATTTTAAAGTTTAAAATGTGTTTTGTTTTTATGTGTTTTTATTTGTTTAAACTATTGCAATATAATCAACATTTATTTAACATAACATGAACATTTTTGTTTTAATAAGTAAGTTTAACATTGGTTCATGCCCTTTTAATTCATCTATTTTAATAACATCGCAATACCGTTGTCCTAAATACAGGGTATTTTCTGTTGGATTAGGGTTGACACATGACCTGGATATTTCTTGGCATTTGTCATGAGGTTCACCCTTGCGTACACTGCCATGTTTGAAAAATAATTTTAAAAAAAATGTATAAATAAATTTTCAAAATGATTGTAGACTCACTGAATGTTTGCCAAGATTAGAAATATCCCAGTGGAAGCTTTCATTTCTCAATTCCTTCATTCTGCTGTACATAATGAATAGTGCAATAACATTGGACATGCATAATTGCATCTTGCTGCAAATTATGGATGTTTTTCCTTCACAACCCTTGTTGCTGTGATCAAAATATTGCTCAGATACTTTCCCGATGAATACCGTTTTCACCATATTTATATATAAATATAAATATATATATATAAACAGACAAATAATCTATCAGAAATGTTCTAACTGTTGCTCAGCTGTAGATTTGAATGATCTTTGTTTCATAGTAAAGACAGCTATAGTAAACACAGCTGCTTGTGCCAAAGTGCGACCATGTAAAACATTCCTGCCAAGGTTGTGTATCGATCTGTACGAGGCAAAAGATGTTCCTTTTATATCTCCTTGTCGTGTGTTTTTAATAAAGCATGAACGTCTTGTGCCGACTTCTCAAGAGTTTGCTTATTCGCAGGATGGATGGACGGATTGGTGTGAATTGTTGTCATTCATTGTACTGTAATTGCATGGAAAAGAGCAGCTTGGACATTCTTCGAAAATTCTCCTTTTGTGTTCGACGTCATGTGAGTTTTGGAATGACATGAGGGGTGAGTAAACTGACTTGTTTTGATTGCAGATTTTGTTTATTTACTGATTGAATCATTTAATGTCCTAATCAAAACTGAAGTTTAGGATGTAAACTCATCGATTCGGGCAACACAAAAGTCGGTGTGTTTTGGAATTTTAATGAAGCACTTTGGCTCTTGAGTGGCATCTGGTGGTGAATATATGCTGAAATGTGTTGTTTTTCCTCCCTAGCTGAATGTGTGTAGGAAGGGAAGGATGTGTCAGAGTTTTCAGAGGTTAAAGGTGAGAAAATACAAGTTGTACTCTGGGAATATGACAAGGCAGCTGTAGTGAAGCATTAAAAAAAGACATCCAACATGAGTATTAATATGCCCTAGTATGCCCTTTTTTTTAAAAATATTACCTTTCAGGCGGTGTGAAATGTAGTGGATTATAAAACCAAGGAAAGGTTTAGAGGTCAACACACAATCAATGAAGATTTTTTTCTTCTGAAAGACAGTGTTGATTCAAATGAGTCAACAGTAATCCCGGTTTCAGTTCTGTAGCTGATCTGTCTTGATTTGTAATTAATCCGCATGTAATCGGTCATTTATTAATGCTAGCCTATAGTCTTCAGTGGCTGCCTACAGTACATACAATGTCAACACTTTATCTGAATTCTTATTACCATGTGCACAGATCTAGACAATATATTTTAACATCGATATCGCAATGTGACAATTCGCAGTAGCCACATCGCAGGATATGTTCAGTCTGTATCAAATTGTATCATTTGCATGTGTTTTTGAGGCCTGAGGATTTTAAAAGCATTCAGTCATAAGAAATCGTAGTTTCACATCTCATGTTTCTTTAATATCTGCAAACATATTATGGTGTTTTTATGCTTTAGAAGAGTCAACAAAAACTTCTGATTCTGATCGGCAGAAAATGGTCAAGCTACTGGTGTGTGCTTATAACAATAAATAATATTACCAGCAACGCAGTGGTGCAGGAGATAGTGCTGTCGCCTCAAAACAAGAAGGTTGCTGGGTCGCTGGTTCGAACCTCGGCTCAGTTGGCATTTCTGTGTGGAGTTTGCATGTTCTCCCTGCGTGCGCGTGGGTTTCCTCCGGGTGCTCCGTTTTCCCTCACAGTCCAAAGACATGTGGTACAGGTGAATTAGGTAGGCTATATTGTCTGTAGTGTGTGTGTGTGTGTTTCCCAGAGATAGGTTGCAGCTAGAAGGGCATCCGCTGTGCAAAAATGTGCTGGATAGGTTGGCGGTTCATTCCGCTGTGGCGATCCCGGATAAATAAAGGGACTAAGCCGACAGGAAAATGAATGAATGAATAATATTACCAAAAAATAAACATAATAACTAAATATAAGAATGTAACTTTTTTTATTTCAGGTCAATATTATATAAAAAAAGTTGGATGCATCTAAACCTGTAGGAGACTTTCAAAACAAACTGAAAAAAATCTGAAAAGTAGCATATGAGGGGACATTAATTTACTGAAATAGCAATGTTTTGAATCCTGAAATAATATTTAATGAATAATTATGATGCATTACTGTATATGATGGTTTGAAAGTGAATTGTGTTGCAAACTGTGTGCCAGGACTGCATCAGAGTCTCCAGTGGTGATCAGGGTGAAGTGTTGATTGTGTGTGACACTCGAGGGTCTCTTGACATCTGCTGGAGATCGGTCTAGAACTTACCGTCTGTCCTCAGTGTGGCTTGTGATTATGCACAGTTCATTCTGCTGCCTATTAGAGGAGGGGGCTAGAGAGAAAAAGAGAGCGAGCTCATTCTACACTGTTGTTTTGTTAGCATTTGCTCACCTTCATGTGGCTCCAGACTCGCGGAACACAAAATGAGAAGCTTTAAAAAATCTTCAAGATGTCAAGTTCTGAATTATGCAGATCCCTGATGCAAATCACCCGTTCCACCAAATCCCAAAGGTGCTCTATTGGATTGAGATCTGTGGAGGCCATTTGAGTTCAGTGAACTCATTGTTATGTTCAAGAAAACAGTCTGAGATGATTTGCACTTTATGACAGGGTGCGTTATCCTGCTGGAAGTAGCCATCAGAAGATGGGTACACTGGGGTCTTAAAGGGATGGACATGGTCAGCAACAATACTCAGGTAGGCTGTGGCGTTGAGATGATGCTCAGTTGGTACTAATGGCCCGAAACTACAAGCCTTGCGTGTTTAAATCAGTTTTATATCTTCTGAACACAAATTGTCACTGTTTTGAAGCAAACTTGCTTATAGATATCCAATACACTAACAATAGTGATACTAACATTTAAAAAACATCATTCTTATTTTAAAGGACCTTTAAAACAATGTTTGTTCTGGTTTTATTTGAATTTTTTTGTTTTTCTAAATCAATATAGTTGCTTTTAATATCATCATATAATTCTTTATAATAGAAAATGCTTTAGATTATTAATATGTTACACACACCAGAAAACAAGTCCTTAAAAGAGCTTCTTTAGGGAACCCAGAATGTTTTTATTATAGAGTGAAGTACGTGATTCATAGCTTACCTGTTTTGACATCACAGGTATTGAACTTTTGTTTTCAACATCTTCGTAACGATCCGCCCGGCAACACGTTGGCCGTTCTGGGTTCATTTAATCAAACATCTCCCCTGCAGACAGATATACTGCGTGTGTGTGTGTGCGTGTGTTTTATGTAGGTACTATTCTGGCTCTCCTCTCTTTCCCATGGGTCTTCTAAGAGGAGTTAGGTCCTCCAGCGCTTCTCCCACATGGATCTGGATGAGTAAACATCTCTGGAAGGCTAAGTTTACCCTCGCACCTCTCCACACACGCTTCTCCGGCACCTATATTCTCACCAATCCTCCACAGAGACACAGAGGTGGGTATTTGCTTTGTAAGTGAACACTTTGTTGGATCAGTGTCCTCTAGTGGCAACAAACAAAACATCTTCAGCGTGTCAGTTCTCCTAGCATGCCGAGGCTTGTTTATGCTGGAGGTTAAGGGCTTTTTTAGTCCAATAACCTCTATATTTAGCAATACTTTAGGGGACAGATTTCCTCAGAAGTGAACTAATCTCCCTTTGGCTGCAATTAGGGCTATCCTTGTTTCGTAAGTTGCTTTTTGGGGGGGTTTGAAAAGGCAGTATGTTATATGCTTGTTAGTCATAATTTTACACATATACAAATAACTCAATATATTGTTTTAATGAACACGCACAATTTTAATATCATGAGCACTTCAAGATACTGTGAATATTTGTTTACTATTTAAGCATTTAGGGGGATTTTTTAGAGCATTTTATTTTCCACTGCACCATGATTTTATATTCTATACTGTACATTACATCTGTTGAGTGACAAGACTTTTGTCCAAGCAAAGTCAGATCTTACTTTCCTAATTAAATATTTAAAAAACAAGGCATGGCCATGTTTTATTTTGCTAAATTAAACATAATCTAGAGGTCTTTGTCTTTCATATAAGCCACTTCTGAAACCAAATGATCAACTAGAAGTCAAGCTATTATTTGTTGTTCCTAAAACTTGCATAGGCGACAAGACTTTTGTCAGGTAGTGTAAATGTATTTATTATAGTTTAGTCCATAATTTAGTTTGCTTATTTTAAATTAACCCAAATTAATTCAATTTATTAATTATGGTCTATGAAAACAATATTTTACCTTTGAGTCACTGTATTTTTATTCCTTTGGGAGAATAAATATTTTTGATTTAGATTACATTACATTAGTTTAAACCAAAGTTAACTTATTCTTTGAGAAAAACAAGTAAATGTAGCTTTAACAAATTACAGCAATTTTTTAAAAAGTTGGTTCAAAATGTAATTTTTTTACTTCTAAACGGAGCCTGTTTCAAAAAAAAAAAAAAAGTGTTGAGCTCCTTTAGATGAACTTTTTTGTAGCTTGGGTCAATATTGTGCTAATACCGAATACTGTGATAAAGCAATTAATAACGACAAGAAAATCTGATACCATCATAAGCCTGTTAGCATTACAGAAAAGCTTTCTCTAAGCAACTCTTTCACGGTGGAGAGAAGCCCGAAGAAAAACAAACACAAAGAGGCCGCTGTATCTTTACAACTGACTGTAACATTATCTCATCGCTCTTACTTCCATTTCCTTTAGATTAGATAATGTTTAGTCCTAAGTGGAGCTGTTAGGTAATGATCATAAGTTGAAAAGTCACTGCGTTGTTGATGGACCACAGCAGAGGACGTTTAGGGAAAAGCATGAAGCGGCAGATCCACAGTGCTGAAAACATTTATGACGAGAGGCTCTTTACTGCTTCTCATTAGAGCCCAGAACTTTCTGGTGCTCTCGAGGAACATCTTGCGCAATCTCGCAACTCCAAAACCACAAAAGAATCCGCAGGGGTCTGGATCCACATCCAGTGCTGCAATAAAAAGGCAATTAAAATCCGTGCATTAGGAAAGTTCAGTCGACAATTCAATTACGCTGTATAACTCCACTATTACAGCATCTTTCTGTTGTTTTCTTCTGGGGCGCAATGAAAGTTTTCCAGATTTAATTAAAACTGTTTCAACTTCTCTGATTCTCCATTGACAAACAGAGTGGAAATGAAAGCTCTGACATCATTTTACTTCCCTCATGCAAGCACAAATGACGATATTTTGAAGAACACTGGCAAGAGAACGACATTGCGGCCTGCTGACTGCTATCTCCGCATGGAGGTAAAACCACTGAGATTTGTCTTGAAATAACTTCTCTTATTGTACACAGGGGAAAGTAAAACACTGTTTTTGAACGATGTGAGGGTGAGTGAAGGATTTTCAACAATAACCAACAAGTTTTCTGTAAGCCCTGTTATACAGAAGACACAAGATCACAGACAAAGAGTTTTTTTTTCTTGCATTTTAAAATGCATGAAATAAAAGCCCTAAAATCTTAAATATTGTAAAAATGTACAGTAATCGCTTAAAGTGAAAGGGCATTTGCTCCAAAATTGCTTTTAGTGACCCTACAAGTAAAACATAAATATATGAAGAACGTGCTATCTTGGGATGAAACACTTACCTTAAAGTCACCATTGAACAGAAGTTAAAATAGTCTTTTTTGTTGAAAAATGAAGGAAGATTAAAGGGTTACGCTGTGGTCAAGTAAATAAATACATTTTGGCTGCTGAGAGCAACAGATTCTGGAGCTAGGGATACCGGCCCTCGCGTCCAAAAAACGGACCGGCCCACCGGGAATTCTCCCGGTCCTCCCGATTAGCCAATCTGGGCCTGCTTAGATGCACTCTGTAGATAGCATCAGAAAGCTGTGTGTATAGACTATCCTGTCACAAAATGTGGTGAAAATCCTACATAATGGTAATAGATTGATTGCAATTGTGTTCACATGTTTACACACGGAGAGCAGCATTTACAGCAGATCTTTCAGTCCATAATATTGTAGTGATGTTAACGTACTGTAAACTTAGTAACTAAATCACTTTGACTAAGGTCTGTCTTTAAACACTATAAGAGTACTGCTGCCGATACAAAAACTTTTGCCTCTGAATAAACAAACAAAGACCACTGATCGCTTACTCACCAAATCTGTAGAGACAGGACAATCAACACCAACTGGAGTTGCGTCTATTTTAAAAGGAGACGAGCAGCAAATCGGGATTTCACCATTTCCCAATGAGAAAAGCTCTCAGCTAAAAGTGTTCCTTACAAATGTATTTCTGCCATGCACTGTAGTCCACATGTGAGTCCAGCTGTGCTCTCATAGTGGGGAAATGAAAACAAAACCTTCGTTGCAGCACATTTATAAACGTTTCCAAACAATTCTTCTTCTTCCACTTGTTTTGGCAACACAACATGACGTCTCTCTGCCGTCTGAACATTGTAACAGGTAAAAGTCTACGAAGCTATCATGCATATTAATGGAGTTGCACCGCATACCCAATAGAGCGCACTGATTGTTTTGAACCAAGTCTTTCTCATAAATGAATGCAGCACACTCAGAAGCGTCACGATGCTCTCCCAAGTACAGACAGCCAGTCTCCACACTGGAATACACACAAGGATCTAATCAGCGTGACGCAGCTTCAAAAATTCAGCTTTCAAACCGGAAGAACGAATTTGCTCGAAATAATGCAAAATCAACCAATTTTCACTTTTTTTAATGAAATAAATGTGTCCTAATAATGTTTTTAGCAGCGTGGGACGCATATATCAGTCAACAGTTAAAAAAAATGTGTTTTGGTGTTTCGTGACCCTTTAACAAATGGACCAATTCAGAGCAAAATGAATGTTTTTTTTTTTTTTTTTTTTTTTTTAGAAGTGCAGTGCATTTTATCTTAAAAAAAAGATTACAAATGCATCAAAGATCCAGGAATATATATTTTCAATTGGTTACAGAAGAAACCCCTGTTCTTAATGACTTGCCTAATCAACTTTACTTGTCTAATTAACCAAGTTAAGCTTTTAAATTGCACTTTAAGCTGAACACAAGCATTTAGCATTGAGTAAAATATTTTCTCCATTAAACAGCACTTGGGAAATCTTACGTTTACATGGACATCAGTAATCGGATTGCTTGCCTTAATCTAATTAAGACAATAATAAGATTAAGGTGTTTACATGAGTTGCCTTTTGAATGTTTCCTTCATAATCCCGTTTTACATGGTATAGCACATAATTTGTTTAATGTCATCGCGTCACCGCGCTATTCACATTTCCTCCAGAGTTTCATGTAATTTCGGGTGTTTAATTTTTAATTTGTCAACTTTAACTACAGTTTGGCACTTTCACTTTCATTCAGAATCATTTCCTGCATGCCCCTGTGACAAACAAGTTACTGGATGCAACTATGAACTGCTGGAAGAGTGTTTTTAATGGAAGTTCAATGGATGGAAAAAAACTCTGCATAATACAGTGTAGGAGTCTGTGGTCTGCACTGACCTGGTAGGTGCAGAGAGTGTAAAACAGCCGTGTATGCGTGTGTTTGTGTGTGTGTGTGTGTGCGTGTGTGTGTGTGTGTGTGTGTGTGTGTGTGTGTGTGTGTGTGTGTGTGTGTACTATTCTGTCGCAAAACGCGGCAAAAAGTCCTATCATGATGGTAATAGTTTGATTAAGGTGTTTACATGTCTGTACTGCACTTCAATAATGCGACTAAAATTAGCGTACTCCACGTGTCTTAATTCAATTTCTCCTTAGTTTGATTATTACCCTAAACTGATTAAATTAATAATAAAAAAAAACCGTTTACATGGTTAACTCTTAATCAGAGTATTGTCTTAATCACATTTAAATCTTATTGTTGGTGTCCATGTAAACGTACTCAATGTGGCAATTTGCAAATATGACGATTCAAAAAAACACCATTTTACCATTACATTTTCATATGAAGTAGTGAATCATAATGTTGAATTACAAAAAAAAAATCCAATCAATCAGATCTTTTTACAACCCAGAATGCTTTCTGCTTAGTTTTGCATGTCATGATAAGCCTAAAATGCCTTTAACATGTAAATCTGCACAAGTCTTGTTCCACCAGGTAAGATTTACATTTTGGTAATAAGTTTTACAAAATGCCTCTTTTTTTTCCTCTTTTTTATTCATAGGTTTTGGCTCCCGAATCTCCTTCAAATCAGTTTTTTATTATTCTGCACTAAGATGAGGATGTGTGATTGAATGCTAAATTCTCTGAAAGCTTAACACTATGGAGGTCTTTCTGAACAGACGTCTCAGGACACGAGGGTACCAGAGTTAACTCACTACATTTTCATATGAAGTAGCGCATCACAATATTGAATTACACAAAAACATGTATTCAATCCTTTTACAACCCAGAATCCTTACTGTCTAGTTTTGCATGTCATTATAAGAATAACAAGTCTTTATTATGAAATTAAGTCTTGTTCCACCGGATGAAACTTACAGTTTTCTCTTTCTTATTTGTAGTTTTGGCTCCAGAACCTCCTTCAAATATTTTTTTTTTTATTCTGCTCAAAGATGAGGATGGATGCTAAAAATCTCTGAAAGCACAATACTATGGAGGTCTTTCTGAACAGATGTCTCAGGACACGAGGGTACCAGAGTTTAATCACTACATTTTCATATGTAGGAGCGCATCACAATGTTGAATTACAAAAAAAAAAAATAATAATAATCTATTAGATCCTTTTAAAACCCAGAATGCTTCCTGTCATATAAAATTGGCTGTTTTGCTATATATACATATAATATAGCAAAGCGGACAGTTTTATATACAGTATGTCACATATAATAAAAATCTATATCAAAACATATGTTTATATACTGTAGGTTTTTTCCATGTGGGGAACCTCAATACAAAGGAGCATAACAACCTATTGCCAGTTTGCATTTTGGAAATTTTATTGCAGAGCAACACAAACAGCACGCAGAACTATAAACGCACGACTACGCAAGGTAGGCGCCGTGGATCACGCCGATCACTCGAAGAAGTTATATAAACCAGCCATACACGGCCAATTTAGTTAATCCAAAAGCCAGAGCACTCGGAGGAAACCCACGTCAACACGGGGAGAACATGCAAACTCCACACAGAAATGCCAACTGGCACAGCCAGGACTCAAATCAGCGACCTTCTTACTGTAAGGCAACAGTGCTAACCACTGAGCCTCCCTGTCTTCTTATTTATAGGTCTTGGCTTCATAAACTCCTTTAAATACTTTTTATTTCATTCTGCTCAAAGATGAGGATGCGTGATGGATGCTAAAAATCTCTGAAAGCACAACGCTATGGAGGTCTTTCTAAACAGACGTCCCGAGACACGAGGGTACCAGAGTTTACTCATAAATGTGAATTCTTGTTAAACGACCTCTCGTTACACAGGAGGCGCCTGTGCTTCTGAGAAAATGTTGTCTCCTGGGCTTGGAGGAGGAGGTGCTGGGGGCTGAGGAAGAAATACAGCCTCGTTTACCAATCCTGATCAAACTAGTTGCTTTCCATCTTAACCTGTTTCCCATTACCACAAACAAACAGCCAGCTTTGAGGGGGAAAAAAAAAAGCTTCGTCATCTTTGGTCATGCAAACGACGAAGAACAGGGATATTCATAACATTCGCAATGAGCTCACACTACACACAAGCACTTAGTTTGTGGATTCATGCTAAAAAAAACAGAAGTTTGTGGGTTTTCATTAGCATACGCTTTAGCATTAACATCTCAATTCAGATTGATTACGCATGTTGCTACGTTTTTTCCCGTGGACTGATGACTTTCAGGTGTTTATATATTCTTCGCTTTATTTATTTGCGCTGGAAAAGTAACAGCGGGACAGCATCATTCACACCCGTGACGCTCGGCCTGCTTTAACAAGGCAGCGGAAAGAAATAGCGCAAACATGTGTTGAAACTGGATTGCTTTTTTTTTTCTTCTTAAAGAGGCTCAAACAAAAACTGTTTTGTCAGAATGTGGTAGCGGGTCAGACGCAAACTTAGCTCAGGGAAACTGGGCAAATAGGGAGACGGACGTGTGTACTTAGCTTCCAGTGAAGTGTGCTCTCTGTGTGTTGGTGGAAAACAATGCTAGATTGGCTGCATGTTTCCACTTACCTCATCTCACACTGCTTTTTATGTAACTCTTGCATTTGAAGTCTTGTTTTAATGACGGCGCTGCAGAATTTAGACTAGCAGTGTTAGCGTCAAAGCTATAATCTATCTTTGAGTCACCTGTGTTATCTTGTTATTAATCCCTGTCACACCTCCCTATATTTCACAACTAAAACTTTATAGCATGTTTTCCTGACAGTCAGTCGGCCATATTGGAGAGCAGAATGTAAACAATGCCACTGAACTGATCAAAACACACATTTTGCTGATTATTGCTGCTGAAAATGACCATTTATTATTGTTATTTGGGCCGTACTAAGCAGTTTCTACATTTAGAGTACTACAGACTGCCAAATTTATAATAAACCAAGCAGAAGAGAAAGGAATAAGCGGAGGAACAAAAGTTGTTTGTTGCTGGCCAAACTGAAGCAGGATTTATAGAGCAAGAAGCTTCATTTTGTTAAGTAAGACAAATATTAGCCTATTGATTAATACTACGTGTATCTGTATATTTTGCTACCTATTCAGTTCAGTTTGTTAAAATAATGCACCATGTCATGCTTATTAAGTTCTTCTCTATATGATTTAGCAACTTCCACATATTTTTTTTCTCTAAATATGCAGAATTATGTAGGTTATTTGTGCATTAACTGTGCAATCCACAGTGTTGTTTATATGTGAGTGTCGCCAAAACGTGACGTAAGTCCAAAGCCTCTACTGGCATCTTTAGAATGGAAGTGCTAATTTGTGATTTGTACGTTTGTTTGGAGACATGAGCTAACGCTGACGAAAGGCCATTTGTCAGGGTCATTTTCTCCTCAGGTTATGTGTTTTTTTTATAATAATTATTTGGACTGATGATTTAATATCAGATTTATTTTTGTCTGAAAATGATCTTTGCATGGCTGTTTTCTTTTGTACCTCAAAAGCCTTCAGTGCAAATGTCAAAAGTTAATTTCAGAGCTAATAGACTGGGCTTTAGCAAAGATTGAGGAAGGTTTCAAGCAGCTTGAGGGATTATATATAATTCTTTATAGTTCTGGGCATAAAAGAAAAATAAATCATTTTGACTCATTTATCTATTGTCCAACATATATCTGCAACTGTTTTTTAAGTAGAGTCTGTCTGCCGACTGCAAGTACACTTGAAGAGACTGAAACACGTAACATAAAGGGGCGTAACATGAAGAGGGGTCAATTTTGTAGTTTAATTTGAAGTCATGGAGACCCACATGTCAAAACTATGTTGTTGGCAAGATGGTGCTGTTCATCAGTTATTAAAGTCTACACCTACTCCACACATAAATCCAACCATCACAGTTATTAACGTCTACACCAGGGTTGCCCAAACTAGGTCCTGGAGGGCCAGTGTCCTGCAGATTTTAGCTCCATCTTGCCTTAACACACCTACTCGGATGTTTTTAGAAAGAAAGGACTTGATTAGTTAGCCCAGGTGTGTCTGATTGGGGTTGGAACTAATCTTTGCAGGACACCAACCCTCCAGGACTGAGTTTGGGCACCCCTGGTCTATACATACCACTACCCTTAACCTAACCATCACAGTTATTAACGTCTACACCTACTCCACACCTAAACCCAACCATCAGTTATTAACATTTACACCTACCACAACCCTAAACCCAACCATAACAGTTATTAACGTTTATACCAGTGATGGGCAAACTTGATCCTCAAGGGCTGGTGTCCATGCAGAGTTTTGTTCCAACACTAGTCAAACACACCTGAACAAACTAATCAGTGTCTTCAAGATCACTTGAACTCTATAGGGAAGTCTGTTTGAATGGGGTTGGAGCTAAACTGTGCAGGACACCGGCCCTCCAGGACCGAGATTGCCCACCCCTGGTCTATACCGACCAAATTCCTTAACCCAACCATCATTGTTACTAAGGGGTACACCTTCACCAACTCTAAACCCAACCATCAATTATTAACGTCTAAACCTTCCCAAACCCTAAACCTAAACATCACAGTTATTACCGTGTACATTTTGCCCAACCCTTAACCCAACCATCAGTTATTAACATCTAAACCTTCCCAAACCCTAAACTTCACAGTTTTTAACGTCTATACCTTGCCAAACCCTAAACCCAACTATCATAGTTAATAATGTCTATACCTGGTGTCCAAACTCAGTCCTGGAGGGCCGGTGTCCTTCATATTTTAGTTCCAACCCCAATTAAACACACCTGAACTAGCTAATCAAACTCTACTACTACTTAAACCTCCAGGCAGGTATGTTGAAGGTAGTTGGAACTAAACTATGAAGGACAACGGCCATCCAGGTCTGAGCTTGGACAGCCCTGGCCTATACCTTCCCAAACCCAAACATCAAAGTTATTGACATCTACACCTTGCCAAACCATAAACTCAACTATCATAGTTATGAACATCTACACCTTCCCAAACCCTAAACCCAACCTTCACAGTTATAAACATACAGCCACAAGGTGTGGAGACTTTCATACTTGATGCGCTCGCCGTGTACTTTTATTTGCAACCACAGGGGCGACGCCGAGTAGGCTAACTGTCATTACAAAACAGATGAAGAAGTCAGCGAGTGAGTGAAGCTGCTAATTGAAGGAATATAATAATATGTCAAACAAAATGGTTGTGGATAAATTTGGAGAAAACTCAAGAAAACATTTAATGAAAATGTTCTCTGGTAAGTTTTTCCGCCATCTTTCCAACAACATCTCGTTGTGGTTCAACAGGATCTTGATAACTACAAGTTACGCCCTTTCATGTTATGCCCCTGTCTAGCAATTTGTACACAGATTCACTTGTTTTTTTTGGTCCACTGTCGCAAATTGGGGATTGGTTGTACCAATTTGGTTGGTAATTTTGTTTGCACAAAATGTTGAGCACGGTGGCTCAGGGGTTTGCACTGTCGCCTCACAGCAAGAAGATTGCTGGTTCAAGTCCAGGCTGGACCAGTTGGCGTTTCTGTGTAGAGTTGGCATGTACTTCCTATGTTGGCGTGGGTTTCCTACGGCTGCCTCGGTTTTCCCCACAATCCAAAAACATGCGCTATAGGTGAATTAAATAAACTAAATTGACCATAGTGTATGAGTGTGTGTGAATGGGAGAGTGTATGGGTGTTTCCCAGTATGGGGTTGCAGCTGGAAGGGCATCCAATGAGTGAAACACATGCTGGATAAGTTGGCGGTTCATTTCGCTGTGGCGACTCCTGATAAATAAGGGACTAAGCCGAAGAAAATTGAATAAATGAAATTGTTTAGCAGCACAACCATTTTCAACATTAATATCAATTTTAAAAACAGCAGATAAACAAAGTGTATATTTCTGAAGGATCCTGTGACACGGATCTTACGACTAGAGTCAAAATATCTCCAAATTCTGGTTTTCCTTTAAAAAGTGTATTTAAAATTGTGATAAATTTTCACAGCATTTTTTTACTCCTGTTCTGGGACTTCTGTGATATAATAATACAAATTTTTTCAACCTCAATATTTAGATTTTCTTTTGTAATTCATTTTTCTTGGCAGACGTCATATTTATGAATGTTACAATATATAAAAAAGGTTTAAACCTAGGTTATAAGCAAACATTAGTCTAATTACTAATAACATTATTCTAAAGTAAAAATGAATGCTGTGAAAAGGTTTATTATTACTTTATAATGCGTTTGCTAGACATAAACATAAAGATATTGACTGATTTATTTTAAACGCCCTCAGATATTTCTAGCAGAATGATGATATTTCAGCTGGTCATCAGTGCAGGAGTGAACAAACGACTCCGATGAGGGCAAACACAAACACACATACTGTACTGTAAATGTAGTTTACAGGGGGGAAAGGCAATTTAGTGCTAGAGTGAGTAATAATAAGCGTACAGCCTGCGGCCCAGGAGAACTGCTGTGGGAATTGCACTGAGGGTTGCACTAGTTACATATAATTTACATAATTGCTTGATGTGCTCTGTAAGTGTTGAGTTGAGGCTGCTGAGGAGGAAGATGATCATCACCGTCTTTCTGCACTCTCTCAGACACGTTTGCTGATCAGTAATACAGAATTATATATATTAGGCCTCCTTTGAATTGTTTAATTCTTTTTCAAATTATTTCCCAAGTTTATTGTAGAGATTTCTTTTATTTGAGACAATCATTTTGTTAATTAGTTTCTAACAAATGACTTAAGCTAATAATATTAACCTTCAGGAAATATTAAAGAGCAATTAATAGTGTGCTTTTATTTCAACCAAACAACAACAGCAAGTAAAAAATTATTTATAGTAAAAAGTATTTCTCCAAAAGAAAAAAAATATTGTACTGTGAAAACTTCCTTCCTGTGTTTAACATAATATTTCTAATCTATCTATCTATACATATAAATACAGTAAATGAAAAAAAATATTCCCTCTTATTTTCTAGATTTGTATTATAAAGTTATGCATTTTGTTTTGTAAAACATGTTTTGTTCCACTAAGTACTGATGATATTTATTCCAAAATACCAATAAAAAATAAATAGAAATGTAATCTTGAGCATAAAATGACAGTAGGACAAAATAACAAACAAATAAATAATAGTTTAGACAATAATTACAATGTTTGATTAAATGTTACGTCAGTATTTGATAAAAAAAAAAAAAAAAACTACAGCACAGAAAATCGTTCAAAATGATGTTGACCAATTGTCAGTGGGGGAAAAAAATGCTCAAAATTATATATATTTTTAAAATAAATATTCTTAGACATTCTCAGATAAAGCCCATATTAACAATTTACTCTGACCCATTCCTTATAAAACCTCTACGCTTACTGGCCACCTTATTAGGTACACCTATCCGACTGCTTGTTAATGCATATTTCTTATCAGCCAATCTCATGGCAGCACCTCAATGCATTTAGGCATATAGACATGGGCAAGACGATCTGCTGCAGTTCAAACTGAGCATTAGAATAGGGAAACATGAGGCTCACCAAAATTGACAATAGAAGATTGAAACAAGTTGCCTGGTCTGATGAGTCTCGATTTCTGCTACGACATTCTGATGGTAGGGTCAGAATTTGGCATCAAGAACATGAAAGCATGGATTCATCCTGCCTTGTATCAACGGTTCAGGCTGCTGGTGGTGGTGTAATGGTGTGGAGATATTTTCTTGGCACACTTTGGGCCCATTAATACCAATTGAGCATCATGTCAACACCCCAGCCTACCCAAGTATTGTTGCTGACCATGTCCATCCCTTTATGACCACTGTGTACCCATCTTCTGATGGCTACTTCCAGCAGGATAACGCACCAGGTCATAAAGCGCAAATCATCTCAGACTGGTTTCTTGAAGATGACAATGAGTTCGCTGTACTCAAATGGCCTCCACAGTCACCAAAACTCAATCCAATAGAGCACCTTTGGAATGTGGTGAAACGGGAGATTCGCATCACACAGGTGCAGCCGACAAATCTGCAGCAACTGCGTGATGCTATCATGTCAATATGGATCAAAATCTCTAAGGAATATTTCCAGTACCTTGTTGAATCTATGCCACAAAGGATTAAAGCAGTTCTGAAGGCAAAAAGGGGTCCAACCCGGTGTTAATAAGGTGTACCTAATAAAGGGGCCGGTGAGTGTAGATAAAACTGACCCAATAGCTGTAAATTCCTGAAAACGCTTAAAATTGACCTACAAATTGTTTCGTTTATTTCTGTCTCTGCCGGAATATGAGAAAGCATCTTAATGTTGGAAAAATTACCCCCGTCACCTTTAATCAGCTTCATGGTGTTTGAGCTCTGCACCCGGCGTGAGGAACACTGAGGTGATATTATTAAGAGTGAAACGGCAGGACGTCTGGAAATGAATATTAAAACAATATGAGCTCCTCCTGTGACATTAACAGCGGGTTGTGTGACTGCAGAGTCATCAGCCCAGTGTGTCCTCAACCCTGCTCAACTACTGCCATTCACATCTCATCAGCTCTTGTGAAACATTACATGTGTGTGTGTTTTTGCACACTGGGAAGTGAAGGAAATTGGAAAGCGGTGTTATTTTGTGACCATAATGTTATGTTGAACAGGGTTGTATTCTAAAATAAAATACTGACAGACAGTAACGTTTTTTTTGCAGTTCTTGTTTTCTCGAATCTTCCAGAGGCCGCTGTGTTCTCTCTTTTTTTTGAGATCTCAAATTTCTCTTGCGAGTGCCATTTTCTCCTGCTCTTCTCACATAAATCCACCAGAGGCCGCTGTCGACTGACAGACTGACCAACCGACCAATCCGCATCCACCCCCTTCCCTAAACCCAACTGATAGTGTTTAAAAAAAGCATGATTGACCAGCGCCCACCCACTTCCCTAAACTCAACCAACAGTGTTTTGAAAAGCAATCCAGAGAGAAAGCCCTCGTCTGATTTTTACCACGTTTTCAGATTTTACCACATTCTCACCCTGTTATTTGCTTGTTTTTTTTTTTTTTTTTTGCCTTTTGTTTTTGTCTTACCTGCTTTCTGGAATCGTTCTTCGTTGTACTTAAACCCGCTCATCACAGTCAACTCCTCTCTCTTTCTCAAGTTCACCGACGTACACAGCAAGTCTCTGGAGAAACTGGTGACAGTGGAAAATTCGTCCATAAGGAGGTAAGAAGTCAGCTTTGTTTTTAATTTGTTTTATTAAAAACAAGCTAAGATTTGTCCACTTGTCAGGTTTTGTACCATATGGGGCATAGCATGTGTATTTTTATATAATAAGTTTTTTGACCACACTTCGTTATTATTGTTCATTTATTCGTTTGCTGGAAATTAAAACTGAATTTAGAAACAGTTTTGAAACAAATCTTTGCACTTAACAAACAAAATAAATTATGTAGGCTGAGAGGTGTCTGTGTTTACAACCGTTTTCTTATCCATGAAAGAGAAAGTGAAAGTAAATACCGATTAGAGGAGGCTCATTCTTTATGCAGATGGTCTGCTTAACTCGCTAGTGAAGCGTTAAGTTTTTCCACTTACAAAGTTTGCCATGTAAATAGCAACCGGACCATGGCGCAAAGCAACTGACTCTTAAAGGGATTGAGAGATGAGACTGATTGGTTTATTCTCAAAACTTACCTATAACTCATTAAGATAATAGGCTCAACCATGTTAAACCATGCACCGCGACACAGAGAGTATTTTTCTTCCCCAAAATAGCAAAAGTGGATTCAGACACGCCCTTAATGCTTTTGCGCCCTGCGCTCTGGACTTTGTGCCCAGAACATTTACAATAGAGCTCATAGTGTTTTAATAAACTAAACCTTATTTTTCAGTATTTTAACAAAAAAAAAAAAAATTATTATTACTCAAATCCCATGTATCCTGTTGTTGATTTTTTTTGATAGTTTGAATATTGTTATAAAAAAGTGTTAGTAATTACTGTATTTTTGTATCTGTTTGATTTGATTTTAGCATGAAAAGGAATGTTTATTTATTTGTGTAAAGGAAAACATGGTTGTAGTTTTATGCATTTAGTTTCAGTTCACTATAATAAGCCTTGTTCTTATCCTAACACTCTCTTATAAATTAAGTAAGACTTTTTAACCTGTTTAAACTAGGAGACAAGCAAATGAATATCTAAATACTTGACTGTTAAAGACCAGCAGATTCACTAGTATCATTTAAACTGAAAACCTCTTCTGCAATCACCTGAACATCTGTGTAGAAAACTAGGAAACCCATCTTCTCTCACACGATAACCTCAAAAAATATGCAATTGTGAGTGTACCTCACACAGGTGAGTGGGTTTAACAATCCACCTGTAGAAAACACACTCTATCATCTCTATGACACTTTAACACACACTTTTACCAGTTTTTGAGTCTTTGTTACAATCATTCCATGTTTTTTGAAAAAAAATATTGTGCATTTACAGAGTGCGCTTCACACAGGTGAGTGGTCTTGACAAACCACCTGTAGAAAGACTGCCCCTCCTACTCGACCACTTAATTCTCTGAGCACTAACAATTTCTTCATATAATTAGCACCTGTATTGCCTCCTCATGTTGAATCACTGAATGTTTCCTCAATTGCAAGTCACTTTGGACAAAAGCATCTGCTAAATGACTAAATGTATATGTAATAATGATGATTTCATGCTTGAATATTTCATAACAGTGGATGGTTTTTCCTCCTAATCGTCCATATATTGAATTGTAAATACTTTTCTGTGTCTGTTCAGCTTTCTGTGTCTGTGACTGATTATTGTCCTGCATGAAGTTTAGCGTCTGAAATGCCTTCCGCTTCAACTGTGACTGTAGGAGGACATGAACACGGTCAGAATTATACTTTTTATAGCCATGTCAGTGACTAGAAGTCTTTATTTTGACCCAGAATTCAGGTTTTCTCCTGTTTTAATCATACCCTGCTTCTGACATTTACATAATAAGTACCTTTTGGACTCAAATTGTTCTCCCACCTAGACAAACCGAGCCTTTTATAATTGCACTCTATTATTTATGCACTATTAACAACAGTCATAAACATATGAGCAGTTTGGTGAAATTCAAGCGGTTGTTGTGAGTTGATGTTGGTTTGTTTTTTTTGTTGCTGATGTTTCTGCTTTGACGTCATCGAGGTTTAACAGGATGATGACACTTCAGGGGTTATTAAAGGTCGAGTGACTCAGTTATTACAAAGAAGAATATATTATTAGCACCGTTTCTGAATAAATAATTTATATTAATTCAAATCCAAATGTGTAATATAATATAGTATAATATGATATAATATAATGAATAATTTAAATACTTAAGATATAATATTCAGCACATTACATTCACTATTTTATTGACAATAATATTATATTTTCAATATAATATAATGATATCATAATGAATCTTTTAATTACTTACTTATAATACTATATTCAACACATTTTACAATCCCTTTTATCGACCATAACAATATATTTAAATAAGCAAATATAATATAATAAACTATAATGAAATTTTTAAATACTTGATATACAATGTTCAACACATTCACTTTTATCTACAGTGATAATATATTTTAATAAACAAATATAATAAATAATTTAAATACTTAATATACAATATTCAACACATTAAATTCACTATTTTATTGACAAAAATAATATTTTAATAAACTAATATAATATGATGAATAATTTAAGAATAATTTATATTAATAATTCAATTTAATAAAATATGCCTAATTTAAATATTTAAGATAACATATTCAATGCATTCAACACATATTACATTCACAGTTTTATTAACAATATTAATATGTTTTAATAAGCAAATATATTATAATATAATGGATAATTTAAATACTTAAGATACAATATCCAACATATTGCATTCACTTTTATAAACAATAATATAGTTTAGTAACCAATATAATATAATATAATATAATATAATATAATATAATATAATATAATATAATATAATATAATGTCTTGGTGGCACAATGAGTTGCACGATTGGCTCACAGCAAGAAGGTAGCTGGTTTGAGTCCCTGCTGCGTCAATTGGCATTTCTGTGTGGAGTTTGCCTGTTCTCCTCATGTTTGTGTGGGTTTTCTCTGGGTGCTCCGGTTTCCCCGACAGTCCAAAGGCATGCGCTATAGATGAATTGAATAGCTAAATTGGCTGTAATGTATGTGTGTGAATGCAAGAGTGTATGGGTGTTTCCTATTGGGTATGGGTGTTTCCTATTGTTGGGTTGTGGCTGGAAGGGCATCCGATGTGCGAAACGTATGCTGGATAAATTGGCGGTTATTCTGCTGTGGTGACCCCTAATTTAATTTAATTTAATTTAATTTAATTTAATTTAATTTAATTTAATTTAATTTAATTAATTTAATTTAATTTAATTTAATTTAATATAAAATAATTTAATATAATATTATATAATATTAAATAATTTAATATAATATAATTTAAATGCTTAGATACAATATTCAACACATTACATTCACTATTCTTTCAACAATAATAATATATTTTAGTAAGTAAAAATAATATAATTTATTGAATAATTTAAATACTCTAATACCATGTTCAACACATATTACATTTACTGTTTAATAGACAATAACAAAATATTTTAATAAGCAAATATAATAGAATGAATAATTTAAATACTTACGATACAATACTCAACATGCTAAATTCAATATTCTATCGACAAAAATATTATATTTTAACAAGCAAATATAATCTAATATAATTATTATTTTAAGTACTTAAGACACAATATTCAACACATTACATTCACCATTTTACCAACAATATTAATATATTTGAATAAGTAAATATAATATAATGTAGTATAATGTAATATATAAAAAATGTGAAATTATAAATGAAGTAATATTCCACACATATTACATTCACTATTTTATCCACAACACCAATATATTGATATATATATATATATATATATATATATATATATATATATATATATATATATATATATATATATATATATATATATATATATATATATATATATATAAATGGCTTTCTAACCTTTTCCAAGCTGCTAGATCTAAATTATTTATTTTATTTTTATTAATTTACTCGGCATGATTAGCTTTTGAGGATCTTTTGTCCTGCTTCACTTTGTCAGGCAGGTCAGGTCCTATTTAAGTGATTTCTTGATTGTGATCAGGTGTGGAAGTAATCAGGACTGGGTGTTGCTAAAGAAGTTGAACTCAGGTGTGATAAACAAGACTTAAACTGGGGTCAAACACTTATTCACTCAGGGCTTTACAGTTTTGGATTCAGTTTTTGCTTAATAATGAAATCCATCAAACCTTACTGATGTGTCATCCTTGACTAATATTTAAATGTGTTAACTGTGAGAAACATGCAAATAAAACAAGTAATCATAAAGGGGGCAAAAAAATTTTCACACCACCGTATATATATATATATATACAGTGTGTGTGTGTGTGTGTGTACTTATATGTATACATGTTCTTATATATATATATATATATATATATATATATATATATATATATATATATATATATATATATATATATATATATATATTGTCATAGTTATTGTCATTGTGCTGTCACTGCTGTGTTTCTACTATTACTGTATCTAATGTTATTTGTTACAGTCAGTGTGTAGTCATTGTTATGCTTCAGTGAGATATAAACAGGCCTGACCCCAGTGACTGTGTTCTCTGAACCTTGATCGCAGAGAGAAAACAGCAGTTTTCATTCAGTGTAAGTTGACTTGTTGACCACACTGTGGGTAAAAACGACCTTGAGGACAATCAGAGAGCTTAAGTGCCCCTTGAACTCTGCCTGTGCTGTTTTTCTGCAGTAAACAAACCAAGAAAAGCAGGAGACACAGATTTATGTGTCCTGCGGGACGGCAGTGTGTCCTGCAGTGAATTGGGCTGAAAGCTGTGGCCTCTGTCCTGCACATCCATCAACACCCGTCACAACACAACACAACAGCCGTCTTTCTCTTATTTTCATCAAACATCATATTTATTTAATAGAGATGTTTTGAATGTTAAAAATGTCCTGCAGTCATTTCGTGGACAGACATGCAGGAAAAAAAAAGGAGATGATCATTGTTTGTTGACAGCATTTCTGAAATAATAATACACATTAATCAGAATATCTTATATTATGTTATATATTATATTATATTATAATATATTGAATTTTATTATATTATATTATTCATTTTAATATTTTGATTTTTAGTTTTTTTTTAATTGACAGCATTTCTAAAATAAATATACAATGTATATAATATAATATAATATAATATATACTTTATAAATAATTGTATTGCTTTAATAACAATAATTATTTTATATTAATACTTATCTATGATGCATATTTATTTGTAGAGATTGTTTTTAAATGTCCCACTGTTATTTTGTGGAGAAAAATACAGAAGGAGAACTTGTTTTGTTGACAGCATTTCTGAACAAATAATCCAGATTTTAATAATATTTCAATAGTTATAATATAATATAATATATGATTTGATATAATTATAATATAATATAATTTAATTATATATATATTTCTTTTTTTATATTTATATTGCCATAAAATAAATACAATCTTCAACATTAACAATTTAATTCCACAAAAAAGCATAATAATAATAATAATAATGATAATAAAAACAATAATGTTTTTCTTATTTTGCGTATTTACAGTACTTATCTGTATTGCATGCTTATTTTAGAGAAATTTTTTTTAAAATCCCACAGTCATTTTGTGGAGAAAAATAAATGCAGAATCAGAATAATATAATATAATATAATATAATATAATATAATATAATATAATATAATATAATATAATATAATAATGGTCATAAAGATAGATACTTTTCCACTCACATTACATTTGCAATTTTTTTCTCAACAATAACCATATAATAATAATAATGATAACCATAATAATAGTAATAATAATGCTTTCCCTATTATACCTAAAAATCTATGAAAGTATATATATATATATATATATATATATATATATATATATATATATATATATATATATATGTATATATATATATATATATATATGTGTGTATATATATGTATGTATATATATATATATATATATATATATATATATATATATATATATATATATATATATATATATATATATATATATATATATATATATATATTTAAAAACTATACTATATCAGTTTAATCTCATATCACCTGGACACACAAACAAGTATGGTTGTGTATCATAGGAAGTGGGTGAAAGGCTGAGCTGTAATCCTCTAAAGCAGACACAGCATTATAGCTGCTTAACACACATAGTAAACCAGAGGAAGTTCAGCAGGGGACGAGTCCAGTGCTCGTTTCAGACAGCTTTAGTGCTCAGAAAACATCTTATGTAACATGTGCCCTCGTCTTGTTTAGTGACTGGCTCTCCTCCAGCACATGTGTCTGTAAACGTTCTTTACAGCGCTCTTGCACTGTATATATAGTGCTCTTAAAGAGACAGTTCACTCAATAATGTAACAAATCTGTCATCATTTTATTCACCTGTAAAGTCAGTCAAGGCTTTCTGACATTCTTTATTTTGTTGAACACAAAAGAAGGTGGTTTTAATAATGTTGAAAATCTGTAGCTAATGACTTACACAGTTTCTTTTCTTATTATGTGTAACCAGGGGATGTGACACTGACAACAGAGGTGCGGATCCACATGCAAGTTTATTAGAATGGTCAGGCAAGCAATGGTCAACACAAATAAATAAAAATAAAAAAATGAGGCAAGGATCAACAAACACGGCAAGACAAAGGAAAACACGTTGTAGTGTCACTAAATGATTCATTAGTAGTTTCACTAAATGATTCAATTAAATGTTGTAAATAAATCAGACTTTTAAAATTTAAATACTGTCATTTGACAGATAGAGGACCATGCATTTTGAGCAAATCAAGGTAGAACCAGGAGCAGCCGACTAGTGTTTTTCACATCAAACTCTATATGGGATTGTTTATGTTTTACTGGAATAAGTTCATTATTTAATGTTACAACTGATACTGCAGTAGTTAATACACTGAAAAAAAAATATTTAAAGATTATTCCTTGGATTCACTATAATTTTTAAGTTACAGTAAGTGGTTGTAAACAAATTTTTTTGGGCTGAATTTAAACAAACAAAACTGTGGTATTTTTAAAAAATCCCACAGTCATTTTGTGGAGAAAAATAAATGCTGAATCAGAATAATATAATATAATATAATATAATATAATATAATATAATATAATATAATAAATTATAATATAATAATATAATACAAAATAATGTAATATAATATAATAAAATATACTATAATATAATATAATATAATATAATATAATATAATATAATATAATATAATATAATATAATAATATAATATAATACAATATAATGTAATATAATATAATATAATAAAATAAAATAGAACAATGGTCATAAATATAGATACTTTTCCACTCGCATTACATTTGCAATTTTTTTCTCAACAATAACCATATAATAATAATAATAATAATAACCATAATAATGTTTTTCCTATTATACCTAAAAATCTCTAAGGCTCATATTATTCTCATTTTGTGCTCATACTTAAAAAGCTTTTTAAAAATTAATAGAAAAATGACCAATACACTAGACTACAGTGTAGACACTTATAGAGATATAAGTGTGTAGATATAAGTGTGTAGATACAATAGTCATTACATTATAACCATTAAATTAGTTTAATACACTGTTTTTTGAGGGTTGGTTTATATATATATATATATATATATATATATATATATATATATATATATATATATATATATATATATATATATATATATATATATAATGGTTTAAATATATATATATATATATATATATATATATATATATATATATATATATATATATATATATATATATATATATATATATATAATATATTAAATGTTACAAATGATACTGCATTAGTTAATACACTGAAAAAAATATTCAAAGATGATTCCTTGGATTTACTAAGTTAAGTTAAGTTTTTTAAGTTAAGTGGTTGTAAACTATTTATTTGGGCTAAATTTAAACAAACAAAATTAAGATGAACATTACCTAATTGAATTTGTTTGTTTGAATACAACCCATATAAATAGTTTGCAACGATTTTGCAGAAGTCATTTTTCAGTGTATGAGATAAAGCAACGTTTTCCAGTAATTTTTAAATATTACTGAATTAATAAGGAAATTTCCCATAGCAAATTTAATAAATATACGAGTTTGGTATATATTGGGCGACAGGGTGTCGCAGTTGGCCTCGGCTGGGTCAGTTGGCGTTTCTGTATGGAGTTTGAATGTTCTCCTCACGTTCGCGTGGGTTTTCCTCCAGGTGCTCCGGGTTTCCCCCACAGTCCAAAGACATGCGGTACAGGTGAATTGAGTAGGCTAAATTATCTCTAGTGTAGAGTGTGTGTGAGTGGGTTGCAGCTGAAAGATCATCTGCTGCGTAAAACATGTGCTGGATAAGTTGGTGGTTCATTCCGCTGTGGCGATCCTGGATTAATAAAGGGACTAAGCCAAAAAGAAAATGAATGAATGATGAGTTTGGTATATTTGGCTCACAGCCCTCAGTCATGTTTGCTTTTTGGCCCTTTATAGGAAAACATTTGGGCTTTAAAGTATCTCCTTTTGTTTTTAACAAAAAAAGTCTAAACTCACAAAGGTTTGTAACAACTTTAAGGGTAAATAAAAAGGTGAACAAAATTATTATTTTTTTCATTATTATGTCTTTAAAGGGACAATTCACCATAAAATGTATTTATCCTTTATTTATTTCAAACATTTATAAGTTTGTTTCTTCTGCTGAACATAAAATTAAATGCCATAAAACTGTAACAAATGACTTGCATAGTGTTTGTTTTTCCTACTACGAAAGTCAATGGTTACAGGTCTTCAGCGTTCTTTAAAATATCTTCTTTTGTGTTCAACAAAAAATATTATCTCATAAAGGTTTGGAACAGCTTAAGGCTGAATAAATTGTTATTTTTACATTTTTATTTCTTTAAGGGACAGTTTACACAAAGGGATATCACAAAAGAAGATATTTAAAAATATGTTGAAAACCTGTAACCATTGACTTCCATAATAATTGTTTTCCTACTATAGATGTCAGTGGTTGCAGGGTTTAATCTTCCTTTAAAATATCTTCTTTTGTGTTCAACAGAAGAAACTTGTGAAGGTGTGGAATCACAAGAGGGAGAGTAAACAGTGAGTACAGTTGAATTTTGAGGTGAACTATCCCTTTATGTGTATTGTACATGTTCTTTTTGTACATTATACTGTAGGTTTCTTCAGGTCAGCTGATTGGTTGCAGGGCTCATCTGTGAAGAGAAGAAACCCATCTGTGCTCTTTGAAAGATGTTTTTGAAAGGTTTGCAATGGTTTTGGCATCAGGCTGTAAAACCTTTGTTGAATCATTATTTTTAGAGGATATAGAGTATAAGTTTATGAGTTTGTTAGCCATGAGAAAAATTATTTTAAAATGAAATGGCTGCTTAAAGGGACAATATGTAATATGTTTTCATGATTATATCCAAAAACCACTAACAGTATTATATTTTGCTGATAGATGTATTTACATCATCCCAAATGTTTTAAAGAAAAACCTAAAAAATTTGTTTTTTACCTTTCACTCTGCAACCAAATTTAGACATAAAATTGACGTCTTTTTACATACGTCTTTTCCATGACGACATGGAAAAGACGTCTTTTCACCTTTCATTTTTCAACCAGTTTTCCCTGTTGTTTGGATGTCTGACAATGTCTTTTCGACATCTTTTTTTGCTGGGTGGGCTGTTGTTTACCTGTAAGAAATGGAAGCCGTTTCTTAAATATCAATTTGAGGTGTTGGTTAGGACAAAAACTCCTTTTAATATGGAGAATATTACTTCAATTGGGTTGCCTTTGCCTTAATTTAGAACACAGTTTAAATCACTCGCTCCTGTCCTCAATCTGGCAACCTACGCTTGCATTTGTTTTGATCCAGGACTGCACTACCTAGTTCAACCACTGGGTGTCAAACTTACATACATGAACCTTTAAACAGTAAAGCCTTCATACGATAATTTTTTTTTATTTACATTTAAAAATGCACAAAAGCCTCACAAATGTACTTTGCAGAGTAATAGAACAGATTTTAATATGATATTTTGCAAATAAATGCCCTTAATGTGTTTAAGCCTTTATTAAGATTCTCATGTTAATGTTTACTTTCAGTCTCTCATTTAGGGAAGTTATATCTCTTAACTTTAATAATAAATTTACATAAAATGCTGTGGCTCCTCATTTATACAACCACAATGACTTCTCGGACTTAGACCGAGTTCTGGGCTCAAGTCTGCATTCGATGCATCCTCAATATTAGGAATGCATCAGAGTTCTGTCATGGGTCCTCAATTCTTGCAGTCAAACTGAACTTTGGCGGTTGATAATGACGTTACACTATAACACAAGGACGCATAAGAACTCTTATTGAGAAAATGCCAAGTGTCAAACTCAGTTCCTGGAGGGCCACATCTCAGCAGTTTATCTTTAACCATAACACTCCTGATCAAACTAATTGAGTCCTTCAGGCTTGTTTGAAACCTACAGGTTTAGTGCATTGGAGCAGAGCTGGAACTAAACGTCTGCAGGGCTGCGCTGGAAGATGCTGCACTTCATCACCTCTGCCCAGTGTTGAAGTGTTTGCGGGTCAGCGAGTGACAGGTCAGTGTTTGCTCTCTGTCATTACTGAATCAGTCACTGGCAGCGTAACTGTGCCCTCTTCACCACAGCATGACCATCACACCTCTCACTGCTCCACTGCAAGAAAAAGCCAATGAAAAGCAAACAGATTTAGTGTCCGCAGCCCTGAAGAGGTGAGCAGGCTGAGACCCATTTGATCCCCGTACTAAAAATACACTGAGTGACTTCATAGAGCCAGACATAGAAAACAGCAACACCTTGTGCGCAAAGCGGCTTCCAAGATCAGCCTTAACTACACAACTATATACTATAACTGTCCATCAGTTTAAGTAACACTAATACTTTATATAGATGAGGAAGTGAAGCTGTTTTCTATTGATTAAATTAATAGCCAAATTGTAAACCTTGTCAAATTCTAATTTAGCTATATTTTTATACCTAGTTGAGTATATATATATATATATATATATATATATATATATATATATATATATATATATATATATATATATATATATATATATATAAGAATTAATTGTACAGTGAGTATGGAAAAAAAAAATCAGCCCTCTTCAAAATATATACATATTGTTGCCTGAAATGAAGACAGACACAGTTTTGTTTAATCTAGGTGTATTTTTTCAGTACAACGTATAACATCCATGTAAAAGATATAACACCAACATGTCAGAATTCATGTGACTCAAATCCGGCCCACATACCGCATGGAATGATGGCACTTGGGCGGTCCGCTCCTGTTTTCCAGATCTGGGCCACAAATAAGCCATAGCAATATCACATATTAGCCAGAATTCAACCAAATGAACCAGAACTGACCCTAATCTGGGCCACATTTAGCTTTGATTGTGGCCCAGATCCGGCCCACACCAGACACTTACATCGGGACCACACACTGAACGTAATGATGGCCTAGGGTGGTCCGCTCCTGTTTTTCAGATCTGGGCCACAAATAAGCCAAAGCAATACTACATATTAGCCAGAATTTAACCAAATGAACCAGAACTGACCCTATTCTGGGCCAGATCTGGCCTACACCTTACACTTGCTGGGTGCGGCAAAGTACAAAACTCCCAGCATACATTGCAATATGATTACATTCTATAGCTTATTGATGCTCCAGTTTTCATTGTTTGCTTTTGATTCTGCTGTTTATGTTGAAGTTGTTGATTTTGTCACTTTTAGTTTCCTGTTTGTGAGTTTTGTTCATTTTGTTAATTGTAACCGTTGTTGATGTTCAAACGCTGATTATTGATGTCTCTGTAAGCAGAAGTTGAACCATAGATTTTTTTTTAGCTTATAAACCTTCATAATTCTATGGCATGTGCAAGCATGTTACTTCTAATAATGGATTAAACATTGGTGAACATCAGTGAATTATATTATTTCATCAGGTTGTGCCTCACTTAATTTTATTGTTTGTTTGTTTTTTACTTGACTTGTTTGTTGTAATGAATAAACTTTTCAAGCAAAGTTCTTAAAAGTTACAGCAGCCCCAAAAAACATTTATATTAAGAGGTTCAGGACTTTGAGCCCAAGACAAACAATTTTTTACCATGATGGTGACTTTAGTCCATGTGGCCCACATATGTTTTAGGATAACTGGGCCACATTTTCCATATCTTCTCTGGGCCAATGTAGGCTAACGGCTGCATTAGCCAGAGCTTACTGTGCCGAATATTTGCCAAAAGTGGCCCACATATGTTAAAATAACTGCTCCTGTGATCGACCCTTGCGTGCCTGACCATTCCTTTTGTTAAAAAGACTCAGGAGTGTGTGTGGTGCATGCCTGAAGTTGTAGTCCATGCACTAGCGGATTTGTAGTCCATTAGCGATCTGCAGCCGCTGGTAATAATAACATATTAATCATTTGTTTCCTATAATTATTAAATTTAAATTTTTGTCATTTTAAAAATATTGCAGGAAGAGTGACAGTTAAGCACATTTCAGTCTTTATTTTATGTTACTCTGCATTGTATGTTATTTCTATTTACAGCATTCTAAAATTACAGTCATTTATATATTTATACGTCACAGCTTGTTGTACAAATGCATGTAAAGTATTTTCAAACTTAAAGGGGTGGTCCACTATGATATTATAATTAAAACTTTAGTTGATGTGTAATGTAGCTGTGTGAACACAACATCTCTGAATGTAAGACGCTCAAAGTTTATTACAAAGGGAGACTCTAGCTTTTACAGGGTTAGCTTAGCAAAGCCTTCAGCGAACAAAGTTTGGGGACTACATACAAATACATCCAGGCCAGTGAGATCACAAGGGCTTCCAGTTACATGCATTTACCACGCTTGCACACCCTGCGCAGTGAAGGGGTGTGGCCAGAGGCACTGTAATGTTACATCAGAGAACGCTAAAATGCCATCCAAACACTGCTATTTCCACAAAGCTTGTTTTGTTTTTGTATTTGGGCTTCCAAAGGACATGAAACAAAGAGAGAAGTGCTTACAGTTTAATTTAAATTATGTTCAATTATAAAAAAAATATATAGCTAGCATTTGACAATGATCTTTCTCAGTTCATTGCTGGATTTGACTAAAGACTCTTCCAACCAATGAAGCTGTGGATTGTGAGCCACAACCTGTAAGTGTTTTTATTTGTTAAAATTGATCAACTACATGCACAGTTTCTAGCGTTAATGGTATGTTTTAGCGAGGACGTAAACAGGCATGTAAACAACGGGAAATGCTGTTTGGCACCGTTACCAATTTAGCTGCAAATTCATATTTATCCATCAAACCCCTGTAAACCCCCACAATCTTCACCCAGCGCTGCAGTGTCTCTCTATGCAGCAGCTTTCCGTGTGTTCTACATCTCAAATAACTTGCAAAAGATATATGAACGCTTCATATTACCTACTCCGCATATATGTAAAAGACCCTTATAAGATTTTATTTTAGAGAGCAGACGTGAGGTTCAGCTGTGTGCTCTTCATTATTCTGTCTGATTCAGGCAGGTAACTCTGCTAACAGCTGCTCAGATTAACAGTATCTACACAGTGCAAAAACGTGTAAGGACGTGACGTGGAGCCAATCCGCGAAACATAGCACATTGTGTTAGCGGACCAATCAGAGCCTCTTGAGGGAGGGCTTTCAAAGGAACTAGGAAATATGACAGTCGTTTTCATGTTAGCTGAGTAGCTGTATATACTGTAATCGAAGTAAGATATGTTAACAAATAACGTGATTGTCTACAGGTGAAGCATGAGCACACATTGCTTTGCATTTTATAAACACAACCAAGCCTTAAAAATAAACTGTAGACCACCCCTTTAATTTTATGTTGCTCTTTTAAATAAGCCAATATAATATTTTTAATATTATAAAAACTGTATCAAGCATATTTTAATCTTTTAGTTATTGTATAATGATTATATAATATAAATTATATAATTTAATTATGACATAATTTTATAATTTATTTCTTAATGGTAATAACAATCATCTCTGTTTTTTATATATTTGTTTATTACAAAAAATTATGCCTGTCAAGCATATTTCAATCTTGTTGATGATGTTATATAACCCCTGTTATATATAGTAATTTACTACATTTAATTTAATTTTCTTTAAAAAAATTCAACCTTTATTGTACATAAATTTATATTGTCCGTATTATGTTTATTTTTGTCTTAATTGGTAAATATAGTCAATTGCATGCATACCACAAATATCAAGCATATTTCTAAATTTATTTAACATTTTTACATTTAAATTACATTTTTAAAAAATGTGTTATTACTTCATAATAATAATAACTTAATCCTTAGGCTTAGTCCCTTTTTTTGTTGGAGGTCGCTACAACGGAATGGACCGCCAATAATAATAATAGACCAAATTGTATATAATTATTATAATGTAGAGCATAATTCTAAGTCGAGATATATATATATATATATATATATATATATATATATATATATATATATATATATATATATATATATATATATATATATCATAAAACACTATCATTAGAAAGTGAACTATACATGTATTCCTCTCTGTCACATGACCAAATGATAGATACCCTGTGTTTCTGAGAAAAGCTGCAATTCTTATCTAGCAACACTGTTTTGACCTGTTTGAGTGACTATTATCAGAACATATTGTACTGCTTGGTCTTGTTTGACTTATTTGTGAATGCCTTGTTGTTTTTTTGCCTCTCATGACTTTAGACACACCCTAAAAAGCCTGAAAAAAAATCTGGTTCAAAGTCTTTCTTCTGATCCGTAGATTTAAGTTATACTGGTTAAAAGTTAAGCCAGTGTTCTGAAACATTTGCAGAACCCTCAGCTTATTAATCAATGAAAAAGCAGCCATTATCATTTTATTGCATTCACATTTTGTCTTTATGAGGTCAGTACTTTAATCCCATATTAAATTGCCAGCTGTAATCTTTTCAGTTTAATCTCACAACACTATAATGCCATTTGAGGTTGGGTTTATTGTATTACAGCGCTGTTATTAAAATGACTTTATAAGACAAGACACAGCTCAATTGTGAGGTCTAAAAAAACTAAATGAACTCTACTTTATCAATTTGTGTTTGTAGATTTTATTTATGCATATTTTTCAAGGCTGTTTTCTCAAAATATATACTTTTATATCCTGCACTAGGCCATAAATCTTCATGCATATATTTTCGGAAGATTCTTACTGATTGATATGTTAAACAAAATTTGCATGATTATCAACAACATTTTGTTCTACAAGAAAATAGTGAAAATACAGTTCGCAGTATTTTCTGATTGAGATATTGCCCAAGTCCCCTCTGTAAAATCTGGAACCTCCCTTCATCCAATGTTGAAATGATTGGGCTAGAAATGTATGGAACGAATGCAAATTAGCACATATTCAATGAAATCATGTCTTATTTGCATATGAAGAGTTCATTACCATCTGAGTTCTTCTTCCTAAATGAGCATTTTTTTCCTCAGACTTCTGTGTTTGTTCAGTTATTTCACTTTAAAGGCAATGAAAGAGAATATTCCTCAACAAAAAAGTGAAATAACTGATCCTAGTGTACACACAGGAGCCTGAGAAAAAAATGCACTTTTTAATGAAGCATTTCAGATGGCACACTCTAAAAAATGCTGGGTTGGTTTTTTAACCCAAATGCTGGGTTGAGACTGCTGGGTAACAAAATTGGGTTGATTCAACCCAATTTGGGTTGAAAATCGATCTTTATCTATAACCCAGCAGTGCTGGGTTGGGAACGCGGACGTGAAAGAGAGCACGCACGTCACGTCAACATGCAGGGACATCAACGTGAGAAACCGCCATTTTCTTTGCGCTGTCTTTGAGGGGAAGCGAGTGAAATTCTGTGTGAGACGTAAGTTATTTAGTGTGTTTTTAACAATTTTCATAAGAAATAACACACTTAGTTTACTTAGTATAATATACACGCGCTTTTTTTTCTGTTTCTCCGCCTGATGGCCGACTTGTTGCTCCGCCTCACGCTGACCTGTGCTCGCCTTATGGCTGAACTGTTGCTCCGAGTCCGCCTGACGAGCCACCTGTTTGTCCGGATCTGTTTCTCCGCCTAACGGCGACGTGTTTCTCCGGACCTGTTTCTCCGGACCTGTTTCTCCGCCTAACGGCGACCTGTTTCTCCGGACCTGTTTCTCCGCCTAACGCCCGAGCTGTTGCTCCGCCTAACTCCTGACCTGTGCTCGCCTCACGCCCGACATGTTGCTCCACCTCACGCCCAGCCTGTTGATCGGTGGACGGGTAAGCGCGCATGGCATCGGAAGGAGCTCGAAAAGTATAAGGTAACTAATGAAACTAACGTGAAGCATGTTTGATGACCACTTTATAAACACAACACCTAGGATAATTTAGGAGCTTTTTATTGTAATAAAATACCTTTTGAATGACACAGATTTTTATGTTGGCTAGGTGATGACAGTAAGTAACGTTACTGTGATTTGTGATCTTTCTGGGGTGTTAACTGTAAAGCAGTAAGTAGTATTTTTACTATTGTATTTCTTAAGTTTGTTCATGGATTTTTGTGACAATACTTTGATGCATAAGTGTTGAATTCAGCTTCTAACAATGTTTTTTTTTTTTATCAAAATATATACAATAATTGTCCTGCTCTGCATGTACATTTTGTTTAGCTGTACATCTGTACATTGAATAGCAAATGTTATTAATTTACTATGAGCATTTTACATTCTAGACGTGATTTGAGCTATCTTTAATTAATCCTGTATGTAAGGGTCGTTTCATGCTAACGGAAATGTCTGAGCTAAGACTAATTCCAACCTAATCATCTTCGACTGCAAAAAGAAAAAGTTTGACCACCGTTTTATGTGACACCCTGGATAATTATTATCATTTAGGAGTATTTTTGTGATATAGTGACTTTTGGCTAACATGATCTTTTTTTACTTAATTTTGCTTAAACGCTTTTATCTGTTATTCTTTTTCAGATGGATAATTGCGTGAAAATCAAACTAAAAGAATGCAATCTTGAGGAGTTAATCCCCACATTTGAAGGTATGTAATAATATTTTACTTGGTTCATTGTAATCATTAGGGCTGCCCTTGTCTAAACATTTGTCTGGTTGACTTGTGATGTTCATTTGAAGCATTAGTTGAATAATTACAGATTTATTAATAAACCATTTATTCATTAATTCATTTTCTTTTTGACTCAGTCCCTTTATTAATCTGGGGTCGCCACAGCGGAATGAACCGCCAACTTATCCAGCATATTTTTTACACAGCGGATTCATGCAGCATACATTGACCTTGCCAGTGTGGACTTTTTTTCTGCAACTAGTGGGTAGCACATTCGCCTCATAGCAACAAGGTCACTTGATCGATCCTTGGCTGGGTCAATAGGCCTTTCTGTGTGGAGTTTGCATGTTCTCCCCGTGTTCGCGTGGGTTTCCTCCAGGTGCCCCGGTTTCCAAAGACGTGGTAAAGGTGAATTAAGTAGACTAAATTGTCAATGGTGTATGTGTGTGAATGAGTATTTGTTTCCCAGTGATGGGTTGCAGCTGAAAGGGCATTCGCTGCATAAAACTTATGCTGGATATGTTGGTGGTTCATTCCATTGTGGTTACCCCAGATTAATAAAGCGACAAAGCTAAAAAGAAAATGAATGAATGAATAATAAATTTTTAGTTGACTAATGGTTATTCAATTATTAGGGGGCAGCCCTAGTAATCATTAGCCACTTCAACACTTTAAACTGAGAGATTGAACTCTAATGCCAATTTGTTTTTGTCTGGTTATTTTTTAAAATCTGCTGTTCATGCAACCAGTGACATTCTCTTGTTTGATTTTTAGCACAGGAGCGAACCTTTCCTCGTTTTTAGGTCAATTTGAATACAATTCAGAGGGTAAGGATTCAATTAAAGGTTTCTCGATGCATAATGATGCATTTAATGCATAATGATTGTCTTAGTTATTTTATTAACAATGAAAATGTTATTTTTATGTTTGTTATTAGGGTGGCATGGGGGCGCAGTGGGTAGTGCTGTCGCCTCACAGCAAGATGGTCGCTGGTTTGAGCCTTGGATGGGTTTCCCCTCCACAGTCCAATGACATGCGGTGTAGCTGAATTGGGTAAGCTGAATTGTCCATAGTGTGTGTGTAAATGAGAGTGTGATGGGTTGCAGTTGAAAGGGCATCTGCTGCGTAAAACATAAAAAGATGTCACCCAAGATGTTCATGTCATTCTTTCTTCAGTCAGAAAGATTTTTTTTTTAGGAAAATATTTCAGCAATTTTATCCATCTTGGACTGAGATTGTGCCTCATTTTTGAAGTTTTTAAAGAAAATTTAAATGCGGCTTCAAATTATACAAATACGGTTGCAAACAGTCCCAGCTCAGGAAGAAGGGTCTTATCTATTCTCATTAAGAAAACACAATTAAATACTTAATAATTTCAAATGCTCATCTTGCCTTACTATTACTTATTAAAAAAAGTTCCTTAGGCAAACCTGTTGTTGCATTGTCATCTTCACTCGGGCCAAAAAATTGCAGCATGGTGCCATGGTCAGTGGTTAACTAATGCAAACACTGGCTGATAGCTTGGTGTGTTATGGCCTTAATTGCTTCTAAAGGTATTTTAGGTGTTCTAAAGTTAACTCTAAAGATATTTAACTTTTACACTTTTGAGTTTTTAATAAATCTTACTTCTATTTATTTTTTCAGATTGGGACCAATATTGCTGAGTATCTTCATCCATTGAATTCAAGAATCTATTGAGTTTCCTCATGTTCTCATCCTTGGAGACCACCACTTCTTTCAAGCCTTTGCTCACGTGCTGTGCTATTTATTATTGCAAAGTACATTACTTGCCAAAGTGGACGTTTGCTATAAAGCATTCTACATCTTTGGTGTGAACTACCCCAAGCAGTGTTCCCTGGTGTGGCAGACTGTGGTTTATGGACATCCTGGGGAGGAGACACTAGCAGTAAGGGTTCTGCTAGCATTAATTTTTGCTGACAAACAGTAATAATTAATACTGTGACCTCACTGCTTCCTTGGATTCTGTGTTCTTTAACTTGTACTTTGGATTGTGGGGGAAAAGGAGCACCCAGAGAAAACCCACACGAACACGGGGAAAACATGCAAACTCCACACAGAAACACCAACTGACCCAGCTGAGGCTTAAACCACCGACCTTGTTGCTGTGAGGCAATCGTACTACCCACTGTGCCACCATGACACCCATTTCTAAAGAATAGTTTTAATAACTCATTTCTAATAACTGATTTCTTTTCTCTTTGCTATGATGACGGCACATAATAATGGACTCGATATTTTTTAAGACACTCTACACTGCAGTTACATTGCAAATAATGTTTCTTACAGACTCTTTTATATCTCAGGATTGATGTTTGCACATGATTGTTCGAGTAAAAGTTAAAAAAAGTTTTCCTATTTCAAATTTGTTTTAAAATGCTTCCATCCTCAGGTTTCATTTTAACTTTTATATCTGTTTTTTCTTCAAAACTGCATTTACATTGAACTTGATCATCCTTACTGATGATTGCTTTATAGCTCATATATTGATGTTTGCACATAATTGTTAAAGGGAAAGTTATAAAATGTTTTCTTA
Organism: Danio rerio; assembly: GCF_052040795.2. NCBI lineage: Eukaryota > Metazoa > Chordata > Actinopteri > Cypriniformes > Danionidae > Danio > Danio rerio. The sequence continues at coordinate 38,427,423 of NC_141043.1, read as the reverse complement.
TTTTTTCTTAATATAAAATTTGTATTTTCTTAGTTTTTATTGTTTGTTTTGTTTTTTCAAGCTGTTTGATGCCTTTTCATTATTACTTTCACATATTTTTTTCTGCATTGCAGTTGATGATTTATATGAGAATATGTTGATGTTTGTGCTCAAATTACTTTCTGACTTCAGTCATTTAGATGCATTTTCATTATTACTTCCTTATACTATTGTTTTTCTCTACTCTGCAATAACATTGCAATTGCCTTACTGATGATTCCTGATTTATAAATGATGCAAATGTTTTTGAATGTATTTCAAATATGCATTTTCTTAAGGTAATTTGTCTGATTTCAGTCTGATGCATTGTTACTGAACTTTAGTCAGTGTTTCTGTGATACAGTTTGATAAATTTTCACAGAAATCGTCTTAACCCTTTAACAACCCTTTCAAGAAAAAAAAATTGGATTGCATTTCTCAACTGCTAATGTCGCTATTGAACACTATCAGTACATTTTAACACATGTTATAATTTCTAAAATATCAACCTCTACCAAATGATTGATATGTATGTTTATGGTAAAAGTACCAGAATTATGAAAAATCTGAAAAATTATGTGTAAGACCAATTAAAAAAAAAATATATATATATATATTTTTTTATATGTATATAAACATTTTGAACACTAAATCATCTTTTTTCTTATGACTTTAACAGTCATTATTTAAAACAGTAAAAACAAGGTCAACCATTTGGTAGAGCAGGCAGTCAAAGGGTTAATGCTGAGGTGCAGATGGGAAAAATCTCAAATTCATTTGGACACATTTTATCTTTTGTCATAAATAAAATTCCATTACTGAACAACTATGTATTGCTGTAGAATTGTTTTTATTTTAGTGATTTTAATCATCAGTTTCTAGATTAAATTTCTGACCCATTTTGGGTTACATTCAACCCAGCAGTGTAGTAATTTTTAACTAATAGTTGGGTTAAAATCACAACCCAGCATGCTGGGTTAAACTTGTAACCCAACTTGCTGGGTTAAAGTAACCCAGCGTTGGGTTTGTCCCTTTTTTACCCAGCGCTGGGTTACCAAAACAACCCAAATTGGGTTGTTTTCAACCCAGCAGTTTTTAGAGTGCACTTTGAAGGCTTTGGTATCTGAACTCTTCACATTAAAACATTACATTTTAGAAAACTGGTAACACCACAATAAAGTTACATTATTTAATCTTAATATATTTACAACTGTGAATAATAGGCGGTGCTTTTATTCCATTATTTATTCATTCATTCATTCATTCATTTTCTTGTCGGCTTAGTCCCTTTATTAATCCGGGGTCGCCGAAGCGGAATGAACCACCAACTAATCCAGCATGTTTTTACACAGCGGATGCCCTTCCAGCCGCAACCCATCTCTGAGAAACACACACACAAACACACTCACACACTCACACACTACAGACAATTTAGCCTACCCAATTCACCTGTACCGCATGTCTTTAGACTGTGGGGGAAATCGGAGCACCCAGAGGAAACCCACGCGAACGCAGGGAGAACATGCAAACTCCACACAGATACGCCAACTGAGCCGAAGCCCGAACCAGCGACCTTCTTGCTGTGAGGCAACAGCACTACCTACTGCGAAACTGCGTCGCCATCATTTATTCATCTTTGTTAAAATTAAATATGAAATTAAAAAAACGTATATAATATGAATAATACAGTCAACCGTCACTTATTTGTTAACTCACAGTGCATTAGCTAATGTTAAGCTTTGGATTTTAATAATACATTAGTAAATGTTGAAGAATGATTAATAAAGGCTGTCCTGGTACTCTTTTTTCCCATTCATGTTAGTAAATGTTAACTATTGCAAACTTATTGGTGTGTCCAGAAAATTTGTAATATGAAAAAGTTCTGAATTCATAATGTAATTATCAATCAACTGGGAACTATTTAAGGGACAGTTCACCCAAAAATGAAAAATCTATTATCATTTACTCACCCTTTACTTGTTTCAAACCTTTATGAGTTTCTTCTGTTGAACACAAATGAAGATATTTGTAAGAATGTTGCAAACCTGTAACCATTGACTTCTATAGTTTTTGTTTTCTACTATGGAAGTCATTGTGTTTTTTTTCCCACTATGGAAGTCAATGGTTACATGTTTGCAGTTTTCTTCAAAACATCCTCAGTAGTTTTCGACAGAATAAAGCAACTGAAAAGAAGATATTTTGAAGAATGCTGCAAACCTGTAACCATTGACTTATATAGTTTTTGTTTGTCCTACTATGGAAGTCAACAGTTACATGTTTACAACTTTCTTCAAAACATCTTCAGTTGTCTTCAACAGAATAAAGCATCTGAAAAGATGATATTTTGAAGAATGCTGCAAACCTGTAACCATTGACTTTTATAGCTTTTGTTTTTCCTATTATGGAATTCATAATGTTTTTTTTTTCCTACGATGAAAGTCAACGCTTACATGTTTGCAGCTTTCTTCAAAACATCCTCAGTTGTCTTCAACAGAATAAAGCAACTCAAAAAATTCTGGAAAAACTTAAGGGTGAGTAAGTAGTGATTACATTTTCATTTAAAGCGACCTATCCCTTTAATGACTATTAATTTTACCTATTCAATTATCATTTACTCACCCTTTACTTGTTTCAAACCTTTGTGATTTTCTTCTGTTGAACACTAAAGCAAATATTTTTAAGAATGCTAAAAACCTGTAACCCTTGACTTTTATAGCATTTGTTCTACTATGGAAGTCATAGTATTTGTTTTTCCTACTATGGAAGTTGATGGTTACTTGTTTGCAGCTTTCTTTAAAACATCCTCAGTAGTGTTCAACAGAAGCAACACATAAAAGTTTGGAACAAATTGAGCGTGAGTAAATTGTGATTAAAATTACATTTGACAGTGAGCTGTCCCTTTAATGACTATTGATTTTTTACCTATTCAGCTTTTACACTTGACCTCATCCTCCGTCGTCTAGGAAAACAACTTTCCCCTGCCAAATGCAGGACCGCCGCAAGAGTTAAAGTTCCTCCGCTCGGTCAGTTGACAGAAGCAACTGTGTACTTCAGTAAAAGCCGTTCATTGACGACAAAAGGCAAGAGTCCTGCCCTCGTCGACAGATCCACCAATCCCGGCGTGTGGAGCGGACGAGCCTTCAGCAGCCTTTCCCCAAATCTACTCTTAAAGCCCACAAGACACAATCGTGTGACAGCAGCGTATACTCCAGACAGGAGAGCATGATCGGCCATGAGACGCCTCATGTCTCAAGGGCACATTTAACGGCTAATGAAGCATTCTTCAGCACGGAGAAACGGATTCTACTGGCGCTTTAAGCACCCAGGATTAATGCGAGTCATTTAGAGAGGTAAGTTTGCCTGTTTTTATGCTTTCAATTGCGCGTCGACTAGTCGCGTGCGTGCGTGCGCGGAAACTGCACGCAACTATTTGCTGCGTCGAAACGTGAGGCAAATACATTATTAACAGTATTTATTAAGTTGAAGTATATGAATATATTTATAGAGAGAAATTTAATAAGTAAACAACGCATATAATTATTTTATAAAGCATGTACATAAGTGTTGCATATTTAAAACTTTGTTTTTGCTATTCCTAAATTACATTTATTTATATAATTCAATATTTTAATGATTGAACATATGTATTGCTTTGCATATGTAATTGTTGTTTATTATTATTGTTAAGTACACATATTTCATGTAATCTTATTGTTGCAACACCAATTATATATTTTCAAAACACATTTAGAGTAGAGTATGCCATTAACCGGAGATTTAAAGTCATTTTGCTGTGTCTAGGGGTATTTGAAAAACAAGGTCTCCTCGTGAGTTTGCAGTGGACACATGTGGGTGTTGACACTGCCTGTAGATGTCAGGGTTACTTTCGGTCATTTTGCCACCGACAGGGGGCGCTTGAATCACCAACGCGATTAAACACCATTTAAAAGTTTCCAGTAGCTACTGATTCATGAAGTACTTCAACCATCTGTGATGGAGATCATTTAGTATATTTTGAGGGGATATCTGTGTTTACTTTTTATAATGTAGCTTATTTATATGAGTGTGCATTACCAATATATGATTCATTTACATTTGCTAGAACTTTTTCATGTGTTATTACACTGTTATGACTGCAATTTCTTTTTCCCTTTAATTTTAGTGCATGAGCCAAGGAATGCTCAAATGAAATTAGCAATTGCTTTGGTGGTTAGCTTCCCAGAAATGAACAATGTTGCCTTATTAAATGTCATACAAGCAGTTGATAAGCTCATAGCAGCAGTTGGTCTTCCATGCTAACAAGAAAAGCATGCTATACATCAAATTTAACACACACACACACACACAAAAAAACAGGATAAAACAAAGTTATTGCACAAAGTTTCTGATTTAATTGCTGAGTTGTCTCACACATAACAACATCATTGTATGTGTGCCCTTGGCAGGAGTTTTGGTTTCCAGTTATCATCTGTTTCCAATCAAGCACAATAATATAAGACTCTGTGTGTGCACAATGCTATCTTGTCTAAATGGGGTTAGCTTATAGCAAGGCTTGTAGCGAGGGAGTAACATGTTCACATACTTATTTTAGCTTGACGCATGCAGCTATTACAGTAAATTGTTTCCAGTGCCTCACACATCCACAAGACAGGAGTTGATGTTAGCTTAGCCATTAGCTTGTAGTGTAGAATAGAGTCATTGAGTTATAGTAGGCCTGGCTCTGTGTACAGTTGATCTGATGACAGCTTTTGCAATGCTGTCAAACATTTAAAGGCATGAAAATCTCAAATATAAAGTGAATTACTGGCATCAGTGGTTCCAAAAAGAAACTTTTCATTCCACAAAAGGTTCTTTATAGTGGAAAAAAAACAATATAAAGAATTAAAAAAATGTTCTCCACCATTAAAAAAATATATATTTAAATACCTTTCCACAAAAATATTTTTCAAAATTAAAAAATCTTCTGTGGCATAACTGGTTCTTTTTTTAAGAGTGCGCCTGTATCTTTGAGAGTGTGCTTGTACCAAGACTACATGCTGTCTGTTAATGTCTATATATCATACATTCTGAATTAATTCGAACTGTTTAGGTCTGTTAGTCTCATGATTGCTATTATCCTATCAAATCAGATATTCAAATATAATCGTAAATGTACTCAGTGATATCTTGAAAAATCAGGCCTCTAGGTTGCTTATGTTTGATGCCATTAAACTTTTGTAGGACAAAACAATGTCTAAATTAAAGTGTTGTGCATCTATCATAGGTCATCACTGCTAATCCCACTTTTCTTATCTTTTTATAGCCAGAGAAAGGCCTGAATCATTCACAGCAGGGAACTGTTCAAGTGGCCACCTTGCTTTGGACAGGCATTAGCCAGGAATGGTGGATCACTTGCGTCTTGATGAAGAGACTTTCTTTCCTTACACTTGTTTGCTGCCAACCCATAACCCATCGGATATGGTGACAGACGAGGGGGTGTACCATATGCTTCCATCCCCATTCTCAGACGATAACCTGAGTGACTCATCTAGCCCACGTTCCTGTTCCAGCCCTGAGTCTCAGGGGTTGGGCTCTAGTTGTGGGAGTAACTCGAGTGGAGAGAGCCAAGATGGCCTCCTTGACTTCCTTCACTCTCAGTCCCTAACCTTGAGCCAAAACTCCTCAACCTCGATATCTCCTATGGTTCCTCCTGTCCTTCCAATGGGGCTGGCTTGGGAGTCACGACGGGACCGTGCCAAAGAGGAGTGCTTTGAGTTCCCTGTTTTCCCTGGAGACTTGGAGGACCATGCGGGGCTACTGTTTCAGCCCACTCTGGAGGAGATTGAGGAATTCCTGGAAGAAAACATGGAGGTGGTGGCTTTGAAGGAGGAAGCTGGCGAGGGTCTAGTAACCTGTGCAAGCATCCAAGGAGCTACAGAACCTCGGGCTCAAAGCTTAGACCAAACAGTGCCTGTCTTGAGTGACATAGTTGATGCCAACTCTGATCCCAAAAGTCCCACAGTAGGGACCTCAACAAATCCTCAGAGCTCGCTGAAAAGGGAGGACTCTTCTGGGAAGGTTGTGATGGTGGAGAGTCCAAGCATGCCTGTGATTCTACAGCTTCAGCCCGTTCAAGTGAAACAGGAATCAAGCCCTAAAACCCCATCCCCCTCGTCGCCAACACCACCTGCTTCAGACATCAAAATAGCCCAGCTCCTCGTCAACATCCAGGGTCAAACCTTCGCCCTGGTTCCTCAGGTGATCCCGCCAGCCAGCCTTAACAATTCTTCCTCCAAGTTTGTCCGCATTGCCCCGGTTCCTATTGCCGCTAAGCCCTTGGGTCTTGGGGAGAACGGGACAGGTGATGGCCAGGGCACAGGGCTTGTAGTTGGAGGTCATAAATTCCAGAAGAGCTTGGTTGCTGATCTTATAAAAATGCACAAGTGTACTTTCCCTGGCTGTGCCAAGATGTACACCAAAAGCAGCCACCTAAAGGCCCACCTGAGGAGACACACGGGCGAGAAACCATTCGCATGCACTTGGCCTGGTTGTGACTGGAGGTGAGTGGTAAAGTATGGAGACATCCCATGTGTGCACAACTTTGTTTTTGAAAATATTGTTTGGACAGATTTCAGATCTATACATTTACAAATGTCAGTGCTGTACAGTTTTTTTTTCCCTTTACGTAAGCACTGAGGTTAACTGTCAAGGTCTGTGTGTGTACGAAAGGCTTTCACTTCAGTAAGTTGTAGTTATTGCGAAAGTGGTCATTATCTTTGTTGACCATCCATGAATGAACTTCAGACAGAGACTAGGCAAGGCTCAAATCTAGCAGTTTGCTAGGTTGATACTCATATTTTTTGCTTTTGAGCAAGTTTTTGAATATCAGTTTATATTGTTGCCATTCATCAAACCTGCAGCAATACACTTGCATTGAAGTGTCAAGTAATCCTGAAGAGCTTGATTACATGGTTCAGGGGTTTAATTAATATGAACAACCAGAAGCAAGACTGAAGACCCCTGAATTAAACAAACCAATTAAATCAATCAGACTTTTTAATGTTACATGCTGTAGTAAACATTACTCCAACAATTTATTAACACACATTTGATTAGGCGTAGTTTGCCGTAAAGTTACATACACAATTCAATGTGGTTTATAATGCATCTGAACAATTTGTTGGAAGATATCACCTATTACTGCAATTCAGCTGCCTACTCTGCTTGACACTCACTGTGTATAAATTTCATTCTCAATTTGTCCTTAGATTTTTGGGTCTTGTTTTGTGTTATCTCTGCTGTTTGGAGATTAGATAAAGTCTTTGAAGAGGCAGACTTTGCCCTATTCGCTGCTACATTTGTTTACTCTTAGTCTATGTCCAGCTCCAATCTTACCGAACAGGCCTGGATACCATGTAAAGTGCACCAGCAGTTGCAGTAAGGTCAGGATCGACAGTCTTGATAAAGCTCCAAGTGCTGGTTATAGTATGTTCATACATTTGTGCATGATGTTTACTCAGAAAGTGCAATCTTAAATTGATTGCAGTAGTTATCAAGTTTGAGTACATTCTTCAAGCACTTGGCATAGTAGTATCCCTGATTTAGCTTTAATCAGGTTCCAAGTTCCTCTCTCAGATGAGAGCTGCTGTCAATGATCTAGTCAATGCCTAGTTTCATGAAATTCATTAATTTTCCTTCGGCTTAGTTCCTTTATTCACCAGGGTCACCACAGCGGAATGAATTGCCAACTTATTCAGCATATGTTTTACACAGTGGATGCCCTTCCAGCTGCAACTCAGTACTGAGAAACATACACACTCATTCACACAAGTACACTACGGCCAATTTAGTTTATTCAATTCATAGTGCATGTCTTTGGACTTTGGGGGAACTTCACACAGAAATGGCAACTGACCAAAATGGGGCTCAAACCAGCGACCTTCTTGCAGTGAGGCGACAGTGCTAACCACTGAGCCACTGTGTCACTAGATTCATGCCAAAATTACCAAATTATATAAAAAAAACCAGAATGGCTGGTTGAATGCTAAAGAGAGAGAAGTCTCTTGTCAAGTGCGGTAAGACCTAATGTTGGTGAGGTCTCTTGTTATCAGTGACCTTGGTTAGCCTTGCTTCTAGATAGCAGTTGGCAGTGACTGTCCTTCAGCAGTCTGAGAGTCTGACTGAGGTCTCCGAAACACCGTCAGGAAATGGATGCAGGGAAGAAAGCAACAGAAGAATGCCCCATTGGCTGCCTCAAGCCAGGCTGCGGCAGTGATCTGCCAGCATTTTCAGCATTCCTTTGGTACTCCGCAAATAAAATTGTCCAAGTGACACAAACACACAAAACCAAGCTCGCAATCTGATTGGAGATTTCTTTGACCTAAAAGTGCACACAATAGTTTTAAAAATGGTGCTTAACTGGAAAACACACCAGTTGGCTTGGTGTCAACACGCGTTTTTCGCGCACATGTCATGTCCTTTGCTATTCCCCCATAGGGGCCTGAAAACAAACCAGGAAGCTCATACTTTGTTTCATGCAGCTTGCACACAAAGGTTAGTATAGGACAAACCTGCATAAAAAGCTGTATTGGAACTAATGCAGTTTGCAGTATCAACATGTAGCAGAGCAAGCTGGCGTATTTTAAAATAGAAAGTAAGGACTTCCTGGGTGCAAGCATAGGCGCAGGCTTAGTTTTATGTGTTTGCAAAGGAGTAACTCTTTGTCCACAATGCAAAAGTGTGTGCATTTGAATGCAAGTGTGCTGTAGAGCATGCTGGAACAGCTTCGATTTTGAGCTCTGACGTCCAACAAGGAGGGGTGCCTCATCCCATCCTGTCCCACAGGGCAACAATTAGTCCACCACTATCCCATCCCAATATACTTCAAAGACTTGCTCGCATACCATGCATGTGGTATATCAAATACCCTGACAGTCAAAAACCACCACAGCTATATGACTTAGATGGCGAAATCTTCTCTTTTGTGTTTGAAATGAGAATCTTATTAGTTTTCTTAGGCACTGCAGGGGTTTTGTGTTTGGATTCAGCACAAAGCTAGCACATTACAGCTAGCGTAGCTGCAACTGCAACTTTTCTGTCTAAGCTTGTTATGAAGCTGGAAGAAAAGCTAAGCAGGAGAGAGAGGGACTGGTTTTTATAGCCTTGCAAATACTCTACACATGTTCCCGGGACATTAGAAACAGATACTACCTCGCCTATGGCTTCATATGAAACCTCGGCATGGGGTTGAGCAAGAGCTGCTTTTCTCATTTCCAACAGAAGTACACCCTCTCTTCAGATGCTTATTATTGTGTAAGATGTCGATTGGTAGTATAAACGTAGTGTAAAGTTGAGTTATTTTGTAGTCTGAAGATGTAATTTCCCAGGAGGCTCTATTATTTTACTCAGTGCAGGGTTAGATGGCATAACTTGGATTGAGTTAAGGGAAATGTTTGGAATTGTTTTTAAATAGCTGTGTTTTTTTCTGCTTCTGAGAGTTGCTTTAAACATTAACAGCGTGAATGTGGTGCAAATCTTCTGTTGGAACTTGAGCACTGGGTTAAGCTCTGGGTTAAATATAGTTGCTCATTAGATCTGCTCTGAGCTCAAACCATTTGCTGCAGAGCAGTGAAGACACTGAGCAATTGTTTGACAGTTTTAACGGACTCTGCATGCGCTCCGTGTCAGATTATTCGACTTAAAGCCCGTGAAAGAGATTTCACTGTCACTGATTCAGTGCTTTTCATTTTGATACTCAGTAACGCCAGAACTATTTTCACCTTTTATCCAGTTTCGCAGTGATATCTGCTCTTACAAAATCACATTTGAGTGAAGACACTGAAATAAGAATGAAAATTGTCATCATTTATTCACCCTTCTCTTGTTCAAAACCTATTTGAGTTTCTTTTTTCTTTTGAAAAATGCTATTGACTATGTTAGTGCAACCAGCATTCTTCAAAATGTCATGTTTTGTGTTTAACAGAAGAACGAAACTCATAAAGGTTTAAAACCACAGGGGAAAATAAATGAAGAATATCTTTAATTGAAGATCTAATTTGTTCGCTATTATGTATTTCCATAATGGAAATCCAATTAAGCACTGGATGTTTACTTAAAGTCCACAAGAAGTCTTGCTTGTGGACTTTTCATGTAAATTTCTTCACTAATCATTATGAACAAGCATATTAGTTTGGAAAATCATGAGACACAACTGAAGTAACATTAGGATAGCTGTTTCACAGGCATACAAAGTTGGTATATTTAGATGAACGATCACGAGAGCAGGATGAGGAACGTAAATATAGACCATGTTGACTTCAATACAACTGTAACAGAAGCATTTAGACCCTCCTCCTTTTTTAGACATGGTCATAAATCAAAATACCAACGAAAGCGAGTAACACAGTTGTACAGTGCTTTCCACAATACATATTGTTTGATTAAAGTGCATATTTGGCTTAATCTCTGGACTTTTCTTGCAGATTCTCCCGGTCGGACGAGCTATCACGGCATCGCCGGTCTCACTCTGGAGTGAAGCCCTACCAGTGCCCCGTCTGTGAGAAGAAATTTGCCCGCAGCGATCACCTGTCCAAACACATCAAAGTCCATCGCTTTCCACGAAGCAGCAGGACAGCGCGCACTGCACACTGACCCCGCAACACCCCCACCGTGGAGACACAGAGATAGAAAGAGCAAACCAACCAACGAAAGACTTGTGGTACTGTGATAATTTATTACTTGAGGCTCGGATGAGCTGAAGAAGAGTTTGTTTTGAAACTGTTACTTGACTCGTCGGCCTCACAGATGTCGTAAGATTCGTAGATTGTATTTTTGTAGCGTTCGACGATTGTTTTTTATGTTTTCGAGAGCAAATGTAACATTCAAAGCATTTTTGTTTGATGTATGAATTGTTGATGTATCTGCCCGTCATCAACATTCCTTGTTAATATCATGGTAAAGTTGCTTCTTTTTGCCAACATAACGTGTTTAGCTTCTCTAAACCAAAAAATCAAACAAACAAACAAACAAACTCGAGTTCATTTGAACTACTGATCATTGGTACCTAGCCAGCACCTTGATGTCAAAACTACTTCAAAAACACATTAAAAAACCAACACAGGCGCATTGTGGATACATACCCGTGTCTGCATTTCTGAAGAGCGCAAATTATGCAGCCAGAGGTACCTCTGACTGCATTTTGTCTTTAAAATGAACGCAACGGATTGGTATGATACCGTCGATGGCTTCTGTTCACTTTTGGACATTTTTTCCAGTGTTACCAGTTTGCCCAGTAGCTTGATGCATACATTGGTGAACTTAAAGCACTGAGCAGAGTTGACTGCTATGTCAAGTTTTAGAATGGTTTTAGAAACCAGGTCAAACAAAAGCAAAAAATAAAATAAATAGATAGACAACAGCCTGAAAATTATGTGGTGACATGCCGTGGTGACTTTTCTTTTTAAAGATTGGTTGGGTTTAGGGAAGGGGGTGAGTGCAGAAACTGCGAGCAGACGTACAGTTGAAGTGAAAATTATTAGCCCCCCTAAATTATTAGCCCCTCTGTATATTTTTTTCCCGATTTCTGTTTAATGGAGAGCAGATCTCAACACATTTTTAAACATAATAGTTTTTCATAATTGATAAATTTTATCTTGCCATAATGACAGTAAATAATATTTGACTAGATATTTTTCAAGACACTATTATACAGCTTAAAGTGACATTTAAAGGCTTAACTAGGTTAATTAGGTTAACTAGGCAAAGGTAATTAGGCAAGTTATTGTATAATGATGGTTTGTTCTGTAGACTATTGAAAAATATAGCTTGAAGGGGCTAATAATTTAATTTAATAATTTAATAATAACCTTAAAATGTTTATTAAAAAATTAAAAACCGTTTTTACTCTAGCCGAAATAAAACAAATAAGACTTTCTTCAGAAAAAAAAAAATCAGACATTCTGTGAAAAAATTCTTGCTCTTTTAAACATCATTTGAAAAATATATAAAAAATAAAATAAAAAAAATAAATTTAAAGGGGTCGAATAATTCTGATTTCAACTGTACCTCCGTTTACGTATTTCGCTGTCCCCAGAAATGTAGACCTAGGTACATATCCCCAATGAGCCTGGGTAGAAAAAAAAAAAACGTGTTAAAACACATGACGTTCATTTGACATCCACACAGTGATGCCATTTTGATCAAAATAATGACCCCAAAATATTATGATACTAAAACTACAAATGTACACTGGATTTTGTAACCCTGCATTACATGTAAACTACCTTGATTTCAAAACCACATCAAATGGGCTATATGCACAGCTAGTGTTTTTCAGCCAATGATGAACTTTCGGTGAAAGATTTATGTGAATGTTTTAAACTTCATAAGGTTCCTTTTACCGCATCGATGTTGCAATGTAATTAAAATACAATCCGTTAAATAGACTTAAGCATTTAGTTGGTTGTTAAAGCGTAAAAGTTGATGACAGACCATTTAAACAGTTAGGATCAGCACAGAGCGCAGAAACTCCATTGAAAATACTAAGGGTAAAATAAATTTCCATATTTTAAAGACATGGTGCGGAAAAATATAATTTAGTACAGTGCATCTCGTTTGGTCTGCTACCCACTTTATATCGTATCTCAGCCAGGCAGTGAAGATCTTTTTTAAAGAAATCAGATCTTAAACCCGACAATTCACCGGAAGCCCTGGGGCTGACTGGCTGAAATAAAAATCAGTGTGCATATAGACCATTGATGTTTAATATTGGTGTCAAAAAACACCTAAAAATTAATTCATGTGTTTTTCGACTATAATGTTGTGTCAAATTGATGTCGTCTTGACATCAAGATAGTCAACCGGCATCAAATCGATTAGTATTTTGGAATTTTAATCAATTGTATTTTTTGACATCAAGGTGCCCGCTGGGTCGGACTGTGCCATTATAAGCTATTGGCAAACATGGAGGCTTTTCCTCTTGACTTTCAGCCTGCAAACTGTGAAGGACAGACCATATAGCGAAATCAACCGAAGTCAAAACACGCACATTTGTTGGATGTGAATCGGCCTTCTGATCAGTATTGAACGAATCTTCATTTCATTCTTCATTTTTGTCATTTCATTGGTTGCTTTCATCCAAAAACAAACAAAAAGAAAATCAATACCTCCTGGGCCTTTCTCTAATCTAAACGTTTGCAGCCGGGGCCAAGGCATTTGTGGTTGAATGCTTGCGGTTTGAAGAGATTTTCAACACGTTTTTGTCTGAGAAATATGATAGTGAGTCAATAGCTAAGCTAGGTTAATACAGACGTATCAACCCTTCGTAACCTGCCTCAAACAGTCCTTTTGACCTGGGACTACTACACTATCTGCCAAAATGACAAGCTTGAACGACAGAAACTGGAATTGCAAGGTGCTAACCGGTCTGAACCGCGAGCTCCCGCACACAGGGGACGCTTGCAGGTCAAATCCTCATGCATGGGAAGTGAAGTCTGGGACGCATCTGGAGCTCTTCATGGGAACTGTAGTCATGGGCACAGCTTGACTACTGATAGGACATGCAGACCATGTGTTCGCTAAAAGAAAATGGGTGTAATATCCAGTGGGGTGCTGATAGTTCATGCTAATATTTAACGTGTTTTATAATTGGGTTTTGAGGAGAGCTTTGTAACAATGCCATTTGATCTATGCAGTCTGTTTTCGCCAAAACTGTAGTCCAACAAACCCAGAGTGCCTCTTTTTACTGCACCGACAGGCACAGCCGTACGCGCATTCGCCGAAATAATGTGACAATTCTGCCATTTCAAGAACCAGAACCATCTCAAGCTGCCATCTGACTGTGGTTTGGGGGATCACGTAGAAATGATTACGGTATGGTTTTGCTGCTCTGCTTATAATATTTAGCAACTGTTGTGATCTGGAAATCTGATCTCACGTCAGATGTTGATGAGCGCGAGGAAATCAGACCTCTCGCAGACCAGAAGATTCCTCTTAGGAATGAAGGAGACGTACAGTATGTGGATGTTTTGCTGCTGTTTTGTGCCTGTTTAACATGCAAACGGTGCCATCGTTTCGTCAAGCCCCACCCAGTAAAACTACATCACCAGTAACACAGACACCCAGGCGGAGGCTGCTGTTAGCAATGCATTCCTTGCCGTCTACATGAAATTTCTCGGTGAAATCGGTGCTTGTGGCCAACATTGAATGTATGTATACTGTATGTACAGGCTTTGTACAAAATGTTGTTGGATCAGAGAGTACCGGATATTCTTCTACTGACGTATCTCACGTCTTTGATTGTATAAATGTCCCCTGTAAAATGTAAACCAATGTACATAATAACAATTCAATATATATATATATATAAATATTATATATTTTTCTTGATATACGTCAGATGCATTTACAAATAAATGGAAAATAAGAACTTTTTGTTTTTGCCTTTCTTTCTGTTGTTTGTATTTTTAACAAGTATATAGTATAGTATAGTAAAGTATACAGGCTCAAAACATACTCCAGCTTGTGTGTCAGTCAATGAAATCGTCATTGTAAAAAGTAATCAGTTGACTACTTTAAAAAAAAAATGAGTAAACCTATTGCTTTTAACGTCAACTTCATGGTTTCAAATTACAATGAGTTTACTCGCTATTAAAGTCAGATTTACACTTGAAAAAATGCTCCTGTTTTTTTGGAAATACTGTAGGCTCATTTTACAAGCCACCTAAAGTTAAACAGTTGAGTTCTACTATTTATTAATAATTCAGCCAATCTCTGTGTCTGGCTGGAGCAAATTTAGCTTAGCTTAGCATAAATCATTGAATCAGATTAGACCAGTGGTGGCCAACCCTGTTCCTGGAGAGCCACCTTCCTGCAGATTTTAGTTGCAACCCATATCAAACACACCTGCCTGTAATTATCAAGTGGTGTTCAGGTCCTAATTAATTGGTTCAGGTGTGTTTGATATGGGTAGCAACTGAAATCTGCAGGAAGGTGGCTCTCCAGGAACAGGGTTGGCCACCCCTGGATTAGACCATTAGCATCTAATAGATTATGTGCATAATTGTATCAACTTCATGGTTCCAAATTACAACGGGTTTACTCACTATAAAAGCCAGATTTACACTTAAAATAATGCTCCACTTTTTAGGAAATAGGCTCATTTTACCTGTCACCTAGAGTTAAACAGTTTTACTGTTTATTAATAATTAAGCTGATCTCTGGGTCTGGCTGGAGAGCTTTTAGCTTAGCTTAGCATAAATCATTGAATCGGATTAGACCATTAACATCTTATTAAGTATTATTGAGTAATTGAACTATGTGCATAATTGTAAAAAGTAAGTCAACTTAATGATTCCAAATTACAAAGGGTTTACTCACTATTAAAGTCAGATTTACACTTTAAAAAATGCTCTGTTTTTTTTTTTTTTTTTTGGAAATAGGCTCATTTTCTGTCACCTAGAGTTAAACAGTTTTAATGTTTATTAGTCATTCAGCTGATCTCCGGGTCTGGCTAGAGCAGTTTTAGCTTAGCTTAGCATAAATCATTGAATCGGATTAGACCATTAGCATCTTATTAAGTATTATTGAGTAATTGAACTATGTGCATAATTGTAAAAATTAAGTCAACTTAACGTTTCCAATTTACAACTGGTTTACTCACTATTAAAGTCAGATTTACACTTTTAAAAAATGCTCCACTTTTTTGGAAATAGGCTTATTTTACAAGTTAAACAGTTGAGTTTTACCATTTATTAATAATTAAGCTGATCTAAGGGTCTGGCTGGAGAACTTTTAGCTTAGCTTAGCATAAATCATTGAATCGGATTAGACCATTAGCATCTTATTAAGTGTTATTAAGTAACTGAACTATGTGCATAATTAAAACAATTAAGTCAACTTAACAATTCCAAATTACAAAGGGTTCACTCACTATAAAAATGCTCCACTTTTTTTGTTTTTGTCTTTTGGAAATAGGCTCATTTTAGTTACCTGGAGTTAAACGGTTAAGTTTTTTTTTTTTTTTATAATTCAGCCAATCTCCGTGTCTTTCTGGAGCATTTTTAGCTTATCTTAGCAAAAATCATTGACGCGGATCAGACCATAAGCATCTCATTTTCATAATAATGCACCTAGTTTACAAAGTCAAATGATCACATTAAAAGTAACAGGTTTACTCACTAAAAGTAAAAGTAAAGTCAACTTTTTTTTTTTTACAAGGAAGTATTACATGATTATAATAATACATTTATAATACATGATGCTACCATTTTACAAAATCATGTTTTTGTGGTTTCAGACACTTGAGATCAGTTTTCAAAAGGTTTTTTTTTTTTTAAATCTCCAAAATGCAGCGGTCATGTTACGTAAACAAACAGACAAAATTCATGAAAGGTTTTAGTTAAAAACAGTGTAGTGTAAACAGACCCTACTAGAACAGAAATTCCCTCTTCTGTCCATGCTTGTCAGAATGTGTTTCGGGACTGACTTCTTATATAACTGTTGCCTCTGAAAGATTCATGGCCTCATGCCGGTGTAGTCTAATTATAATCATACATATTTCAAAAGCTACGTAAGGGGGTCCAGAAAGAGATGCCTTACAAATCACTGATTGAAAGCAGTCACTTCCTAAAGAAAGAAAACAAAGTACACATGCACCACTCTTTAACTCTAAAATAAGTGAGCCATACAGTAAAGGTTAATAAGTCATAAAAGCTGTTCAGTATGTGTTTTACAGCTGAACCTTGTATGATACTGTGCTCGGAATGACAGTGATATAAAAGATCCTTTCACACTCCTTCAGTCGGGTAAAAGATGCCCAAATTGAGTGGAAAATTTTCATATTTTATCCAAATTTAGGCTAAAACAACCAATCATATTTTAGATTGTATATACACTCACCAGCCACTTTATTAGGTACACTTTATAAGTACTGTGTTGGACCCTTTTTTGCTTCCAGAACTGCCTTAATCCTTTGTGGCATAGATTCAACTAAGTACTGGAAATATTCCTCAGAGATTTTGGTCCATATTGATATGATAGCATCACGCAGTTGCTGCAGATTTGTTGGTCGTACAGTCATAATGCAAATCTCCCTTTCCACCACATCCCAAAGATGCTCTATTGGATTGAGCTCTGGTGACTGTGGAGGCCAGAAACCAGTCTGAGATGATTCAAGCTTTTTATGACATCAGAAGATGGTGGTCATAACTTGTCCAATTTTGGTGAGCCTGTGGGAATTCTAGCCTCAGTTTCCTGTTCTTAGCTGACAGGAGTGGAACCCGCTGTGGTCTTCTGCTGCTGTAGTTTATCTGCCTCAAGGTTAGATGTGTTTTGCGTTCAGAGATGCTCTTCTGCATACCTTGGTTGTAACAAGTTATTTTCAGTTACTATTGCCTTTTCTATTAGCTTGAACCAATCAACAAGATATTTGCACCCACTGAACTGCCACTCACTGATTGTTTAGTCTTTTCTGGACCATTCTCTGTAAACCCTAGAGATGGTTGTGTGTGAAAATCCCAGTTGATCAGAAGTTTCATGAAATACTCAGACCAGCCCATCTGGCACAAACAATCCTGCCACGTTCAAAGTCACCTAAATCCTGTTTCTTCCCCATTCGGATGCTCGGTTTGAACTGCAGCAGATTGTCTTGACCATGTCTACATGCCTAAATGCATTGAGTTGCTGCCATGTGATTGGCTGATTAGACGTTTGCATTAATGAGCAGTTGGACAGGTGTACCTAATAAAGTGGCCGTTGATTATATGTTTTCCAAATTTAAAATCAACAAAAACTGTTCGATGTTTTCAGATGTGTTAATATATTTGTTTTTCAGACAACACAATGCTGGAGTTTGAACTTAAGAAGAGTTCCGAAATTAATATTTTGTGGAATAAATATTTAATCACAACAAATCACAACAGTGTCATTATATAACCCATTCTCAAATTAAATGTCTGAAATGTTTGAAATGTTATCTGACAGCAAATAAAACAAAGATTAGTAGATCTGGAAAGAAAGCAGATGTCAGAAGCACTTCAATAATCACGTGCATGTTATTTTTATCAGCTAAAGAAGTTTGTTATTTCAAATATAGACACACAGCCTGTGCACGCCAGCTATCTAGAGAAAGTGAAACCACTCGCACTTTTTGATGGCCTTGTAAACAACAGGACACAGCAGATTCTGCTCTTGGCATTGTTGCTGTTCATCAAGACGACAACAAGGTTTGTATAACCTTCGGTGGCTCGTTATTTTATAGTATTACAATATAATGTCTCGACTGTGTATTTAAAAATTACGCTTCCCTCATGTGCCGTGCTTGTGCACGCACTAGTGATGTTTCTTTGTACACCAATAGTGTTCATTGGCCTGCAGGGGCAGACTTAGTGATTTGGGGGCCCTAAGCAATTCCAGGTATGGGGCTGTAGCATTTTGCAAAAATACACCGAATGTTAAAAAGTATTTTTTTTAAGTATATTTTATATATTTAAATATTTAAAGAAACCTTTATCGTCCTAATGCGCAATTAAAGGCAATAATATCACAAATAATGTTTCGGCCAGACAGCAGGATCGCGGAGGAAGCTGTGTTTCATTGTTTGTCGTATTTTATTTTTTTCTTAAATGTTCTAAAAATTCTCACTCATGCACACTCTACCTGCCTCTACTCTGAGCGCTGGCTGACTGCTGTCACTAAAATCTCTGTGATTGTGAAAAAACAGCAAGAAAATAATAAACGGTCCATTTAAATGATCGCATTTAAAACAGAGGAGAAGCAGGTCGGTTTGGCTATACCAAATACCTCATGCTCGCGGTGCTAAAACATTTGGCGTCGGTATGCAGAAGAATGATCTGCTCTCAATGCTGCAGGCTGTGTGACACTGTGCTGCCGTGAGTGCTCTGACCAACGGTATCACCCTCAGCTCGTCATGAAGAATAATGTTAGGAATAGTAAGAAACCATGAGAGTCTCTACAAATCTCCAGTAACACCTAAAAACAATCAATTTTTTGAAGAGTTGGTTATGTGGGATCTGAAAAGTCACTTGGTTTGTATTGCAGTGTATTTGATTGAGGTGCTGCGCGCACACCTCTCACATGTGCAGTATGGAAGGAATGTTCCATTATTCATGAGGGCCCCCGGTTTTGAAAAGAAGTAATAACGATAAAATCCTAACAGCTATGGACAGATTTTACAATATGCGATAGAGATTGAATAAAAGAGCTATAGGGTTAATATAGGCTTATTGGCATTGGTCGGAGAACCCTAATTCCCTGGGGCCCTAAGCGGCTGCTTACCTTGGTTAAGTCCACCGCTGGCTGTGTGTCTAGCTCTATCTTTTGGTACCCTTTTGTTGTGCTAGGTTCCCTTTGTAAAGGGAACCAAAAAAGTGGTATGGTACGGTTGACTTTTTAGTACCTTTTGACAAAGGAAACGGCCATAAAAGCGTACCATACCCTACCGTACCACTCAGTGGAAATGGGCCATAAGAGACCACTTTATTATTCATTTATTATTAGCTCTCTGGCTTTTATTTCGTCTAGAATAAAAAGCAGTTTTTCATTTTTTTAAACAAACATTTTAAGGTCAAAATGATTAGCCCCTTAAGCTATATATTTTTTCAATTGTCTACAGAACAAACCATTGTTAAACAATGACTTGCCTAATTACCGTAACCTGTCTAATTAAAGTACAGTAGTTACGCCTGTAAATGTTACTTTAAGCTGAATACTAGTATCTTGAAAAATATCTAGTAAAATTTTATGTATCATCATAGCCAAGATAAATAAATCAGTTTCTTAGAAATTAGTTACTATATGTTTAGAAATGTGTTGAAAAAGTCTTCTATATATACACACACCCATGAATGTACAAATATATCTAATGTTATGTCAGAGAAAAGCCAGCTTGGACAGCAGCAGCAGCAGCCGCTAGTTCAGCTGAAAGCCTGCTGTGTGTAGCTAATGCTAAGTCACTGTTTGAGGACACACTGAGCATGAAGCCTGTAAAGAGTCTGATGTGTCTGCCTGACAGCTCTGATTAATGCAGGCCCGAACACATGTGCTGAGCTGAAGAAGAGATGCTGTTTTATGGCCATCTGTTGGACAGACTCTCTGATTTGACAGAGATCCTCAGTCTGCTGCCAGTATCTGCAGACGTTAGCTAATGGAACTGATCTTAGACCTGCTTGACCATAAACGGCAGTTCGTTCAGGATAATTCCACATTTGGTTCTTGAAAACATGTTTTTTTTTTTTTAACATTCTACTTGCACATTGTTCAACTTGGATTGACTGTGGAAACTTTTAACCCTGGTACTGAGGGATGTTTCATGCATGTGGAGTCTGAAAAGATGCCCTTGAATTTTGCAGCTTGATGCTTAGAAACGGACTAGTCTCATGCTTCGCATTAACATGCTTAGTTACGGAAAGACAAATTGTTTTTGAGGGGAACAATGTCAAACAGTGATGGGAAAAAAATCAAGTCAGTGAGTCATATACAGCAACAGATAATTTTAATCAGTGAATTGTTAACTTAATTGCTCTAAACAGATCACTTGAATCAGAGAGCCGTTAATTGGAGACTTGCTCTGAACAGATCACTTGAGTCAGTAAGTCAATAACTAAAGTTATGCTCTGAACAGATCATTTGAATCAGTGCAAGGTTAATTGGAGATGTGTTCCGAATGAATCATTTGAATCAGTGAATCAGTAACTGGACGCTTGTTGTGAACAGGTCGTTTGAATCAGTGAGTTGTTACCTGAAGACTTGCTATGACTGGATCATTTGAATCAGCGAATCATTAATTGAAAACTTGTTCTCAATGGATCTCTTTATTTCTAGACATGTGTCTCATCATAGCCTATCATAACTTTCTTAAAGTCATTAGTCTATTTGTTGGTTAACTGGAGACTTGCTCTGAACAGATCACTTAAATCAGTAAGTAGTTAACTGGAGACTTGCTCTGAACAGATCACTTAAATCAGTGAGTCGTTAACTGGAGACTTGCTCTAAACAGCTCACTTGAATCAGTGAGTCGTTAACTGAAGACTTGCTCTGAACAGATCACTTAAATCAGTGAGTTGTTAACTGGAGACTTGCTCTGAACAGATCACTTGAATCTGTAAGTTGTTAACTGGAGACTTGCTCTGAACAGATCACTTGAATCAGTGGGTCCTTAACTGGAGACTTGCTCTGAACAGATTACTTGAGTCAGTAAGTCTGGGGACTTGCTCTGAACAGATCATTTTAGTCAGTGAGTCGTTAACTCTAGTCTTGATATGAATAGATCCTTTGAATCAGTGAGTCGTTAACTGGAGACTTACTCTGAATGGTTCATTTGAATCAGTGAGTCCTTAATTTGAGACTTGTTATGAACAGATCATTAGAATAAGTGAATTTTTAATTAAAGACATGATTTCAACTAATCATTTGAATCACTGGATCATTATCTTGAGATGTGCTCTGAACAGATCACTTGACTCAGTGAGTCGCTAACTAGAGACTTGCTCTGAACAGATCACTTGAATCAGTGAGTCGCTAACTAGAGACTTGCTCTGAACAGGTAATTTGAATCAGTGAGTCGCTAACTAGAGACTTGCTCTTAACAGATCACTTGAATCAGTGAGTCGTTAACTGGAGACTTGATCTAAACAGCTCACTTGAATCAGTAAGTCGTTAACTGGAGACTTGCTCTGAACAGATTATTTGAATCAGTGCAATGTTAATTTTTAGATGTGTTCCGAATGGATCATTTGAATCAGTGAATCAGTAACTGGACACTTACTGTGAACAGGTCGTTTGAATCAGTCAGTTGTTACCTTAAGACTTGCTATGACTGGATCACTTGAATCAGCTAATCATTAATTGAAGACTTGTTCTCAATGGATCTCTTTATTTCTAGACTTGTGTCTTATCATAGCCTATCATAACTTTTTTAAAGTCATTAGTCTATATGTTGTTTCTCCACAAGGTCAGTTGTTTACTGAGTGTTGGCACAGGCAGGCTCATAGTAAGGGATTAACTTTCAGTGTGGTGTTATTTGCAGTAATGAATAATGCAGTTCAGTTTATTTATACAAGCCTATATCTATTTATATGTCAGCAAGTTCTTTGGGCCGCTTGATTTATTACACAACCCTGGCAACTTATTAAATGAGCATGTTTTATGATTTGATTTGAGCTTAAAGGGATCTATCAGTGTCTTAAACACTGTTCAGTATTTTTTCAGACTCTTGCTGTGCTTAAAGAAACGCAATGTTCGTCCAGTCATTCAACAGATTTATTTCTGGAGAGTTCGCCGTTGTTGGAAAGAGTGTAGATCCATCTGTCAGGCCACCAAGGTAACGTTAGGTCAAGCGAATGACAGGCCGCAGGAAATGATGTGGAGATTTAATCTATTAACGTTCTGCAAATGAGGCTTTCTATGAAACGCTGCCTTTTCAATTTGGTACATTTATGTAAGATGTTATGTTAAATGTCAGTGATGGTAAAATAATGTTTTTTTAGGTGTCAGTCAACTGCATTGTGCAATCTATAATAAAACAATAATAATAATGAATATATTTGGTCAGGGTGTAATATACAGTATTGTCTGGTGCTTTCCTGTTTATAGCTTCTTATCATTGGCAGGACTGTGGCATTTCTATGATTAGTGGGGAAACGATTATTAAGTAAGAAATTAAATATCACCCTTTGTCATTTTCTGCTTGAGCATGTATTCAGATTTTAATCATATTTTGCAGCTTGACAACTGCTGTATGTAGTGTGGCCTAACAAATAAATATAGTTTTAAACCAAAAATAGAAAGGGTATGCAATATTTACACAGTAAAATCAATAATATTTTTAGTTTTAGACTGGATTTAAGTTTTAGACTGGATTGAAAAAATTAAAAATAAAAAAATAATAAAAAATAAATAGAAATAAAAAAAATAGTTTTTAATAAATAAAAAACAAATTTATATATTAGCTGATATTAGTACTTTTTTGCACAATTATATATATATATATATATATATATATATATATATATATATATATATATATATATATATATATATATATATATATATATTTTTTTTTTTGTATATATAAGTTGTTTTGTATGTATGAAGAAATGTCATCAGTAGTAAATAATTTGAAATTATTAGTTTAAAATTTTGAATGAAATTCCTTATTTCATGTTATTAGTTATACATTTTATTATTATTATTATTATTATTATTATTATTAGTAATAATAATAATAATAATAATAACAACAGTCACATTATTATTATTATTATTGACATTATTATTATAATTATTAAAGGTGCCTATAATGAAAATCTGGGTATTCCAAAGCATAGTATGATAATAAAGGATCAGTATATAGAAATGGTCATACTGTCAGCTCTAGATACCACAGTTTCCTCTTTCTCATGTAAATTCCAGGAGTGTAAAACCCTGGTGGACAAAAAGCCAATCAGAAGACAAAATAAACTGACGAGTTTCACGGGCTATGCCCTCCTTATTTGCATGTATGCCTACTTTAGGTCATTCATCCGAACCTGACTAGCAGCCACAACGACAAAAGCACATTAACTCATATGCAGTTCTGAGATCATAAAAAAAGCTCTGAAATCATATGCATGCCTCAGGTTGCATTTGATAAATCAAATGTTTTCTAGTGATACAACAGTGATCATTTTCATCCCTTTTTTAAGCGTATATTTCACTTACTACTGTATGTATGTGGGACTTTTATTTTAAAAACGCGAGCGTCAAATTGCTTACTGTGCATTACTGGGCAACGTCAGCACGAGGCACATTCAAACTGGCCTCGGGACGCAAATTGCAAGATTTACAGATTATACGTTTATTCATCTCCACTCAAAAGAAGCATAAGGTATGTTTAGTTACAGCTTGTGCTAATTTATTGCGTTTATTGTGAAATTTGAAGCGTATGTTTCAACAAACACATGTGGATTGCTGAATCATGTCAAGTCACTCAGCTCAACTGTCATCAGTTCATGCAGAGGTTGATACTAAAAGTCCTGGCTGTTTTCTTTGACAATATAGCTTCAAAATCCAACGTGATACATCTCTATCACTCTCTTTTGTCAAGTTTAATGATAATTTAGCCTTTATCCACAATGGATCTGCAGAGCAAATTTGGTTAATGTTATTCTGACTGAGTTTTATTTGTCTGTTTTCAGTGTACATCATGCTCTGTGTGTGTCACGACACAAACCATTCAATTCAGTAACTGCTTTATTGGCATGACAAATATATTGCCAAAGCATTTGCAAAGTTTACATTTAAAAAAGTACAATAATAAAAAAACACACGAAACACAGTAAATAGTAGTAGTAGTAGTAGTAAAAAAAGAAAGATATTTATATATATATAATAATTAAAGAAAATCTAAATCATATATCATATTATTCTATACCTGTATATCGTATTATTATTCAATATATCATATTATTATTCAATATTTCAGATTATTCAGTGTATCATATTATTTATACAAATCAATACTACAAAATAATAATACAATCAGAATAAGCTACATTTAACAATCAACATTTTAGGATAAAACAGTAAAAACAATACAAATCAATATATTTTTCAATGATTCATTAATAATCTAGTGTGTGTGTGTTTGTGTGTGTGTGTGTGTGTGTGTTTGCAAGCACATCACTGGTGTTTTTATTGGTCTCCTGCTCTCTTTTTGTGACAGGCATTAAGGTATTGTGCCACTAAAAGGATATAATCAAAAATATATGGTCAATCATGGACCTTCTGATGCTATGGGTATTTTATAGAGTATTACTGGAGCTTATTAAACCGTTTCTGGACAACTTACGAAGCCAAAAACCTACCATGTAGACATCAGAGAACAATTCACTTGATAAAGCAATGTAGTATATGACACCCTTTTTTTTAACAGTATTTCTATAATATAAAAATTCTGTTATAACATAAAGCAACAGTTTTTTTTAGCATTTAAGCACATGAATGAATGATTTTAATAAAGTTTATAATACATTTTGAATCAAAATATTAAATATTAAAATACCTTTTTTAAAAAAATAAATCTCTTCAATGAAATGACTTCAGTGACAAACAGTGCATGCTTAATTTGCATTAAAGCTGACAGCTTTAGTTTGAAAAGCCTCTCACTGGCGTACATGTGTGAGATGATTTATGAATATTCCTGCACATATTGCCTTGCTTTTGTTCCCTCTGTTCGGGATTTTATTGTAGCTCACAGCTCTGCGGTCAGCATTTGTAGGATTCTCACTCGAACCTCTGACCGCAACATTACCATCAGATTCATCCCAGATAATAAGAGACAGATTTGAACATTGTAGCTGTGGTCGGTTTTCTGTAGACTCTCTGTTATTCAGTTTTCATGTTGTCATGTCCAAATTCATGCGAGCGGGATTTATTCTGACTCAGGATTTTAAATCCCGGTCCAAAGGATATAAATGCGTATGAACTTGATTGCTTCATCAAGATGGCAGTCTAGAAACATCTTGAAGGAATGGAAAAGATGGTTGGAAGCTGTTCTCGCCTCTGTTTCCATCCTGAGAAACACATTCTTTTCTTCCGGAAATAAAACTGTCGATCCCTCTGATTTACTGTCAGTCTGAAGGGATGATGGGAAGAGCCGGGTTTGAGCAAGATGGGTTTGGTGGTTGCAGTTATACTTTCTGAGAACAAAATGTTTTTCGGTGTTCATATTCAGGCCTGATTTGCAGGAATGAACTTGAAGGCACAAACCAGTGTTTATGTAGCTGAAAAAAATAGGAACTGAAGAGACGTAGAACAACAGTGTGTGCTCTTCATTATCATGAGAGAGATAGATAGATAGATAGATAGATAGATAGATAGATAGATAGATAGATAGATAGATAGATAGATAGATAGATAGATAGATAGATAGATAGATAGATAGATTGTTTTGTTTTGTTTTCTAAATTGAACGTGTTTAATGCTTTGGGTGTGAAACTGTCAGCGTGTGTTTTAGTGATCGATCCAAAACCTTCACCCTCTCTGTTCCTCTCAGGTGAAACGAGTTTCTAACCTCCGACCGAACTGCTAAAATCAAGTGTTTCCAGAAGCAGATGAAGACACTCCTCTTCCGCAAACACTTAAAGACACTCTGACATTTCACACACAGCATAAAACACACCAACTTCAGGGAACAAAACCGTTGAGCTTCAAAAATTCAGTCAGGCCTCAAACCTTGGCAGTCTTTCCTTTCCCTGGTGAGTACAAGCCTGATAACAAAAGTGCATTTGTGAGCCGTGGAGCCTTTTTTTCTCTTCACAGTTCAAAGGAAAGACAATTGATTGCTGAAAGGAAAGGACAACTGCACAATACATCATGTCATGCAGCATGAGAAATCCCTGACTAATGTCTCTCACTATTATTGTTATAGTTAAGTTTTTAAGCCAGTTAGATTTATTAATTTTTTTTAATGATTACACAATAGCCCCTTTCACACATACAGACCAGGTCCTTTTTGAAAATACCGGTAAATTCATTCTGGCTATTTTCCGGAAAGAGAAGTTGTAACATTACCGGCAATTTGCCGGAATGCTGCGCTGTGTGAATGCAGAAGGAAGATTACCGTAATAAGCGCGTGCACGTCTAGAATGTGCTGACGTGAGACGTCTGCTTTAGCCAATCAGAACAGTCAGACGCGTTTACGTCCGCACAGTTCATGAGAATAAAAACCTTTGAATATTTTTCCAGACACATTTAGCTGCTAGAAGTTAGTCAGATCACGTTTATATGTTCTTCTTTATGCCAACTGTGTAAATAATCATCGATGAGATGCTTATGATAAGCCATTGTTTGTTTACCTTCAAGCTTTGCGTGTGCCTGTGGAACAGCCTGTGAGCGCCGGCACACGCACATATGAACATCTCGACATGAGAAAGTGATCCTGCGAAAGTTGTTCACAATATTGATCATCCACAGAGTTTGTAATTTAGTCAAATGTTTACAAATACAAGCTCAGCCGTTTAAAGCTCATTTGTGGTGAATGATGTCAGAATTTACCGGTATTTTGGAATGGATGTGTGAATGCTCTTTTCCGGAAAATTTCCGTAACGTCCTCGCCTGTGTGAACAGCGCTTTTTTGAATATACCGGTAAAGTCGTTCCGGAAATTTTCCAGATATTTACCGGTTTCACTGTGTGAAAGGGGCTTTTATCTTAAGGTACAATTCTTGCTATTAACAAACCAACAGCTATGACGTTTAGCTCAGTAAATTCCCCATTCATCAACACAGACTTCATTCTTCTACTATATATACATTTCTGGAGATTGCAAATTATGCAGCCAGAGGAAGGTTTAGCTGCATTTTGTCTTTAAAACGAATGCTACAGGGCGGTATGATGCCGTTTCTTTTTGTGTTTACCAGCTGACCGCTTACCTTCGGCTGGATGGCCTTTCTGTTGTTACCAGTTTGTCCAGTAGCTTGCTGCGTACGCCAGAGGATTTGAGACGCAGAGCGCAGATGACTGTGAGGACGGGGTTTGAGTCTGGCTAAGAACAGTTCCAGAAAGCAGGTAAGAAAAACAAAAGCCAAAAAATTAAACATACAAGTAAACAACATGGTAAAAATCAGGCTGCCACGAGTGCTTTTCGTTTTCTGGATTGCTTTTCAAAACGCTGTCGGTTGGGTTTAGGGAGATGGGTGGGTGCTGGTCAATCGGTACTTTCTTGAACACTATCGGTTGGGTTTACGGAAGGGGATGGGCGCTGGTCAATCGGTGCTTTTAAAAACACTATCGATTGGGCTTAGTGAAGGGGGTGGGTGGGGGTTATCGGTGCTTTTTAAAACACTATCGATTAGGTTTAGCAAAGGGGGTGGGTTGGGTCATCAGTCAGGTGGTCAGTTAGTCGGTCAGTAGACTGTGGCCTCTGGTGGATTTACGCGAGAACAGAAGGTGCAGATGGCACTGAGTATGTAATAAAAAGGAGCCTGGGGGATAGGTCGGTTGGTCAGTCGATCAGTTCACAGCAGCTTCTGGTAGATTTATGCGAGAAGAGCAGGCGCGAATGGCACTCGCCAAAGAAATTTGAAATCTCAAAAAGCGTACACAGCGACCTCTGGTGGATTTGCAAAAACTGGGATGTATTTGCTTCTCTCCAGAAATGTATCTAGGAGTACAAAAACAGAATGAGCCTGGGTTGCCATTAATAGTTAGTTGGGTTTAGGTAGTTGTAGGGCTGGGGATGTAGTTTAAGATCATGCAGAATATGTACTTTATAAGTACTAATAAACAGCCAATATCTTAATAATATGCAGGAAATAAAGTAGTTATTTTTGAAGTGGTTCAAAACCTTTTTTTCTTGTCTTAGAAGAATTTTAAAATCCTTTTTTTGATCAATTTTAAATGTTGACTACTATAAACAACTAGTTATTAGTGAGAACTGATACTTGAACATAAGTGTTATCGAAAAGTTGTATATATATATAGATAGATAGATATATAGATAGATAGATAGATAGATAGATAGATAGATAGATAGATAGATAGATAGATAGATTAATGGTATTAATGTAATATAAATTTATTATAAAAGCCATGTATATATAACAAGGCTGCAATAAATTGATTAAAAACTCAAATTTACATTTTAAAATATTTCCATTTTGTCAAAGAATCTAGCTAATTAGCATAATATAATGATTATAAAGGATTATTTGACACTAAATATTTGAGTAATAATAATAAAAAGTAATAATTCCTTATATCTATATAGCACTTTTCTGGTCACTAAAAGCGCTTTACACATTGGGGGGAATCTCCTCATCCACCACCTGTGTGCAGCATCCACCTAGATGACGCAACGGCAGCCATATTGCACCAGACCACACCCCATACACCAGCTGATTGGTGTAGAGTAGACCGAGTGATAAAACCAATAATGATATCGGGATGGTTAGGAGACCATGATGGACAGAGGCCAGTGGGCAAATTTGGTTAGGATGCCAGGGTTAAACCCCTACTTTTTTTAAAGGACATCCTGGGATTTTTAATGACCAGAGAGAGTCAGAACCTCGATTTAACATCTCATCCGCAAAAATGCCACTCACTTAGCAGAGACCTCTTTATTATACTGGGGCGTTAGGACCCACATTAGTTTTGACTAAATGAAACTTTAATAACAAATTTTAAAAGTAATACCGACCCACACATTTAAAAAAACTATATCTGAATACACTACATACCCAGGATATATATATATATATATATATATATATATATATATATATATATATATATATATATATATATATATATATATATATATATATATATATATATATATATATATATATATATATATATATATATATATATATATATATATTTGCACTGGGAATGAATAACTATAAACCATGGGTGCCACTGTTCCACTTCGATACAGATTAAGAAATGTATTACCAGCTGACAAAGACTGGCATGGACTGGGGTTATCATTAGACAATATGATGTTACAAAAGCAAGAGGGAGGAGGAACACACTCACTTCACCATGCTGAAGGTTACTGTGTGTGTATGACATGGGAAAGATTCATATCGTTGTGCAAACCCCTTCATCAGGAAGGATTCTTATGACTGTTTAATATCGTGTAGCAGAACACAGCTGTGCAATGTTTGTATTGCTGAGGCATAGACTGATCAGGGAAGCATTCAGTTTGTATAAAGCACAGAATATAATTTTTACTCTTGATGTGCATGTTAGTATGTATTGCCTTTCTATTGTATAATACATACTTTTTACACTCTAAGAATTTATATAAGTTATGATATACATACATCACGTTTTTATCTTAATTTAACCTGATTAATTTAAAAAAAACATTCTACTTTTTTTGGAAATAGACTTATTTTACAAGTTCCCTAGAGTTGAGTTGTGCTGTTTTTGAATCCATTTAGCCAATCCCTGGGTCTGGCTGGAGCACCTTAGCATAGCTTAGCATAAATTATTCAGTCGTATTGGATCGTTAGCATCTCGATCAAAAAATAATAATATATTTTGACAATTTTCAAATTCAAAGCTTTAAGTGCTGAGTACTTTCATTGTACCAGCTGCAGGTATGGTACGGCAGTAATTTTCCTTGATAAAGTTCTTAGTCATATTGGTCTAGAACAGGCATGTCCAAACTCGGTCCTAGAGGGCCGATGTTCTGCAAGATTTAGTTCCAACCCCGATTAGGCCCACCTGGGTTAGCTAATCAAGCTCTTACTAGGCTTTCTAGAAACATCCTTGCAAGTGTGTTGAGGCAAGTTGAAGCTAAAATCTCCAGGACACTGGCCCTCCAGGACAGAGTTTGGACACCCCTGGACTAGAAGATAGCAAATTTTAATTTTCTGCCAGTTTTAGTACACTATGTAACTGTCAAGCTTTTAAAAAATAAAATTAATATTTTAAATAAAACTATAGCAAGATGCTAATGGTCTAATCCAATTCAATGCACTATGCTAAGCTAAGCTAAAAATGTTCCAGCCAGACCCGCAGATTGACTATTGACCACTATTTTCAAAAAAGTGGTGTTCCTTTTACCTTGAATCAATTCTAATTTTATAGTAAGTCCTTTTTTATCAGTTTAATGTAAACGACCTGTCAGGTTAATTTGATTACATTTTTTACAGTGTACTGATACCCCTCCTGTTTTGTTTGACTGTTTTCAGTGGGTAAAGGCGGTCTTTTACAGTATGGTTTTTAACAATCCTTTACAATTGTAGCTTGTAAAATTGCATCGAAAATGGTTTTAGCAAAATTTCTTTCAAGCAAAATGAACTGCCAGGGGTGTAATTACAGTAATTTCAAACCAAATTCCAAAATATTGGTTGTTAATATTTGTTATTGGTTTGACGCTCGTCGTAAGAGAACATACTGTGTCTAAAATCTTCTGAGACTACTTCAATTTTACCATCGGGAATTTATTTATCGCAGTTGCAAACATTCAGTTTTCAGTAAACATGTCAAACCTGCGATCAAATTTTCATCATGGTCTCACTCTGAAAACGTGGCCCTATATACATTTCTGGAAATCGCAAATTATGTAGCCAGAAGTATGTACGGCTGCATTTCATCTTTAAAACGAACAAAAAACTTTTTTTTGCTTACCAGCTCACCGCTTACTAATGTAAATCACAGGGTGAGAATGTGGTAAAAACTGGAAACTTGGTAAAAATCAGGGACTTTTCTATTTCTGGATTTCTTTTTAAAACACTAGGAAAGAAGGTGGGCCAGGCAATCTGTGCTTTAAAAAAACACTATTGGTTGGGTTCAGAAAGGGGGAGGGTCGGGGATCGGTTTGTTGGTCCTCTAGTGGATTCTGTAAAAAAAAAAACTGCAAAAAATGTAGCTCCTGGGACGTATTTTGCTTTCTCCAGAAATGTATCAGAATGAGCCTGGGTTGCAAATTTTAGGATTTCCAAAATTTGTCCCAGACAACCAATCCATGGACAAAAAACTGAGCTGGGCTTAAAGGATTGGTACACCCACAAACAAAAAACTCTTCCCTCATTTACTCGCCCTTTACTTGTTCCAAACCAGTTTGAGTTTTTTTTTTTTTTTTGAACACAAAAGAAAATATTTTGAAGAAAGCTGAAAACTAGGGACTTCCTTAAAAACAAATACTATAACAAACAAAAAGTCTATTATGGTATATTATGGTACTAAATACTTAAAGAAAAAAAAATCACAAGAATAAGTTGCCAAAGATTGGAACCATTGAATTCACAATCTATTGAGTTGCACAGAAGTAAGCCATACATTTTTAGAATGACATGAAGATTGAGTAAACAGTGACAGAACTGAAACTTTTGTGTGAACTATCCCCTTAAGATAAGACCAGAAGGGAAGATTTTCAAACCCATTGACCTCCACTGCAACTTTGGAAACATCCTGACAAAAAATGTTTACTCATCACTAGCATGCAAGCCTATTGCATGAAAGAAAGTATATTTGGTTTGCCTTTGGGAACAGTGTGGTGTCAACACTTTAACTAAGGAATCAATATCAAATACAGCACCAGCTCCAGATGCTTTATTCGAGCAATTTTTTTTGTCCTACCCAAATGTCTGGAAGCACATCACATGCAATTTAGCCTTTTATTATATTCTCAGCATTATGATGCATGCCAAGTATTCACATTTCAATATGTGCAAAATGCAAATTACGACACAATATTCTCATGAACTTTTATCGACTTGCTCACTGATATTCTGAAACTGTTACTGCAAATTACATTATAAATCACTACTGGTTAAATTGTATTGCAGACAGAGAGAGAAACAGGCAGACATGGTCTCTGTGAGTGTTTCCCTATATATAGCTGAACAGTTTACATTGTGGCCATAATTTGATGGTTGAGAAATCAAGTCCATACTAGAATAACATGCACACGGCTCAGTCTGCATACAGGAGATCTGCAGCCCAATTTGAATTTAATCAGATTGTGTTTGTACAAATTTCAATATTTTGACCCAGCATGACGGAACATTGTTCAAAAAGATCAAATTAACTGTTCCTTCAAGTTTGTCTTCTCATTATTATTACTGTTATTATAAGTGTTGAAAATGGTTGAGCTGATGCATATTTTGGTAGAAACTGTGTTTAGTACCATTCAGAATACCATTAAATATGTGTTTATTTTCATTTAGGTTAAAGTAAGTAATATAAGTTTATTTTATTCATCAATAATCACACAATAAATTGTTCAGGAGTGATCAATAAATATAAAATTCACTATTAATAACTGAGTATTAATAATACTTAATCACAATATAACAGCAAGCACAAAAGAAGATTGGATTCTTCTTCTTCTTCTTCTTCTTCTTCTTATTATTATTATTATTATAACAATTATTATTAATACAGTTTTTCTCAGTCGATTTGGTACATTTCTCAGATCAGAATTGAAACTTGCAAAACAGCATTTCTCAAAACATTTTGTACAAATAGCAAAACACCATGGATTACCTGCAAAAGCCAGTCTCTTGCTCAAAATCCTTAGTTCATCTCTCAAAACTTAATTTCCATGTCAATGAATGTGTCAGTGCCATCAGAATTAAAAGTCCTTGTGTGATTGTGTACGGAGACAGTGAAAGACAGTGAAATTACTTAGTCATGTTGTCAATAAACCAGAACACCCCTTCAGAGTACACTGATGTAAACTTTGGCACATTTTTTTATATATTTTTTTGTTTGTACTGTAATTTGTTGACAGATCTTGTCATTGTGATACAGAAAGGAACAGACATCTCTCCATTCCGTCGGTGCCAGTGGCATAGTGGTTAGTGTGTCAACACATGGCACTCCGGTGTTCACGGTGACCCG
This sequence comes from Danio rerio, assembly GCF_052040795.2. Lineage (NCBI taxonomy): Eukaryota > Metazoa > Chordata > Actinopteri > Cypriniformes > Danionidae > Danio > Danio rerio. The sequence continues at coordinate 38,394,070 of NC_141043.1, read as the reverse complement.
AGTTCGATTCCCACATCAAGGTCCTATGCCGATCCTTTTGCTCCCCACACTTTATTGTCTATTCTACTGTCCTATCAATTAAAGGTGAAAACCCCAAAAAATAATTATAAAAAAGATAAAAAGTCAAGATTCATCTGGGAGAAATGTACCAATTGTAGACAGATTTAGAAATAAAGTAATGGAAATGTATAGGAAAATACATTATGGCAGACTATTATGACAACTTGTTCAGCCATTTTGCATTTAAGGACTTATGCCATGTACCAATGAATAAGTGTTGTGGGAGTGAGACTATTCAACACAGACCAAAATAAAAAGTTTGATCAACATGACATAAGCAATTGATAAAGTAGGACAGCAGAGAGTTGTACATTATCATTTGCATGGATGAAAGCAGGTATTTGCAACTTGTTCAAAGGAATGAGAAGCTGCTCTTTTGATGTGCACAAGTGGTTTGAAGATTGAACAGGTAGTTATGACTATTTCAATTCTGATCTGAGAAATGTTCCAAAGCGATTGAGAAAAACTGTAATGTTATCAGATTTTCTTTGAAATAAGAATGTGTTAAGTGAGCAGTTTAAAATGCAAACTACTAAACAAATAGTGTCAGCTAACCTAATGTGAAGAAAAGGTCAAGTAAGCTAAAATGTGCTTTTCTTTTAGAAAATCAATAATGTTAAGCAGTTAGGGGTAAATAATTTATGCTATAAGAGATTTTTTTTTCTCAAAGGTAATATCAATTAGACAGACAGACAGATCAGATGCACGGTAAAAAACAATTGATTTGTGTTGAGACAACATGAAGGAATTAAGTTAACTTATTAGTTTTTACAAATTTAAGTGGATTGAACAACAAACAATTAAGTTGTCCCCAAAATACTCTTTAATTGGGTGGCTAAAGCTCTTTTTAAATACACTGTAAAAATGCAGGGTTACAAACAATTCCTTTGTTTTTTTTCAATACAAATTAAACTAACTTATTTGTTTTTACAAATTTAAGTTAAGCATAAAACAATTAAGTTGTCCCAAAAAATCTCAAGAATTGTGTAGATTCAGCACATTATAATTAAGAAGTTTGAACAAACAGCAAAAAAATGAGTATAGAGAGAAATGAGATAGATAGATAGATAGATAGATAGATAGATAGATAGATTGATTGATAAATTGATAGATTGATAGATGGATGGATGGATGGATGGATTAAATCTAAAGAGAAACCTAAGGTAAAAAAGTGATATTAATTTATTTGTATATAAAACCTTTTAATTAGAAAATGTTTGTAACTGTAAGGCAAATAGTGTTGAATTTCTATATTATTCTATTTCTAAAAGTAAAGAAACGTGCTCAGATATGCTTTTTAAACAAACAGAAACCTCTGACGCAGCCTTGCTCAGCTTGACCAGACACAACTTTCTCTCAGTCCGCTGTATTATCGATCATGTGTTTACAGTGACGGTAAAAGCTCAGATTCAATCAATATTTGTCTCCGTGAACCTTTGGTGTTCAGGTGAGCGATGACGTAAATGATTTCCAAACAGTCTGCTTTCTGGCAGATAAATGTTTCATAGGGACATTTGCACCTCGCTGGATATCGGCCACACAATTCAGCACGATAAAGAATTTTTGTCACACGGTTTAACACGAGGACAATCTGAAAATCCTAAACTGTGTGTTATTTGCTCAGTGAGTCAGCTGTCTTTTTACATTTATTGTTTTAAAAATGGCGGAAGTGTGTGGCTCATGGCTAGAAGCTCATCAGGGAAGGTTTCTAAGAAAAATATTGATTGTTTCCAAACAGCCCCCCCCCCCCACCCCATTTTAAAATTATTAAAATGTATACTTTTACTTATAGTTTTTAATGCTACTAATAGTTTTTATTACTTTAGTTTTCACTATTTTCACAACATTTTCATGTGACAATAAAAGTGATTTGATTTAATTTGACATTATTTAAGGATGAGGAAAGTAATGCTAACATCAGACTGATGTTTTTAGCATTTGCTCGCGGTTTCTTGCCTTGTCTTAGACTACACTCTAAAACATATCTGTTAATTAACAGGTTTCATATCTTTAGGATTCACAGTGTTTTTCTGTTTATTTGTGGTTGCAAATTGTATTATGGTATGTTGATCTCTGCTCTGTCATCCTTTAATAATGAAAGTTCAACTGTTTGTTTTATCGAAGTAACTATTACTAAAGTTTTAGTGGTTTGAAACTTTATATTGTATTATAAATAGAGTTATTAAGTCTGTAAAATAACAGAAAAAGTACTGGCATTTTATTACCAGGTTGTTGTTTCGAAATTTACAACACCAAACCAGACAATGTACATTACTTTAAACTATTAAAAATGTTAATAAAAGTCACTTTTCCTAACTTTGCAACATGAAAAGTTGTTGGAGGAAAGATAAAGGTCCCACAATGCAATTAAAAAGCATAAATAAATACTACTAATAAAAAAATGAATCACTATTTTGACGCTGTATATATATATATATTATTTATTATTTTGTATATTTATATATTTATATACACACACACACACACACACACACACACACACACACACACACAACATTTTGTGTATATTGTGTATAGAACTACATGTTTTCTGTTATTTATGACATCAGTATTTCTGGGGTCATTAAATGCATCTTAAACTGATGTTAGACCTGTTAAAGAAAGCCATATGCACTGCATTGGTGCGGTTCAGAAATGGACTGAGATTTGCAGGTTTACAAATACACTTTTGAAGTTGATATTGAATATTTTTGCCAGTTGTCTGTGTGGATTCATTCAATAATAATTCTTTTTCAAAGTGCATGTCACTTAGGCTAATGCTCATAATAAGGTTTTGAAGAAGAAACTTCAGATCTTTACTCATTCTGGACGAATAAAATAAAACTTCAGGATAATGCCCAAGTGATTTTCACCGACAATGAGGTACCGGGTGAATATGCAAAATCACTCCCTGACATTATGGTGTTTAATGAAACACAGAAAAACCCCAATACACAAGGTGGCGTTGCGCTTCTGACACACTTATTACACAGAATAAGATGTCACCCTCACGCTTCGACTTCTGTTTAACCTCCACTACAGCACCTTGTCAAAGTTTGCGGAAGCCATTAAATAACATTAGGTAAAGTGAAACTCAGTATTAAATCCTGTTTGATCTGTAATTTCTATGTGCTCAACTAGAACATTTTGTGCTTGAGCTGTTTACTGAAAATTCAAGAAGAATTCAAGACATGGGAACAAATTAGTTAGTTATTTATTAATGCAGTGCTTTTGACAAATAAAAAGTATTTTAAAAATAAAAAGTAAAAAAAAAATAAATCGAAATGAATCTTTAATGCCTGTTGTTTTGGCGTATAAAACTACATCGGACCAGAGTCGCGCATGCCAAGATCTGTTTGACCCAGCTGTCGAATAAAGCTAGTAATACTGTAAATAAGGTCAATTTTCCACAATGTGTAATAAGGAGCCATGGTTATAGATGTGGACTCGCTTGTATGGGTTTATATTTAATCTGAAAAACCCATCACTACCACTACACTTGGTAGTAGTGTTTTAGCTCTTTTGGTCCGTTTAGAAACTTTGCTGTGTGAAAGCGAACCGCACCAAGAACAAAGAGCAACAATGTAACAATTTTAATCCCTGTTTCGGAACAACGGAATCAATTCACAGGTGTGAAAGCACCCTAAAACTGTTCATGATGCAGCCCATCTGTTGTTTGGACCATTGATCACAGATCACTAGCTCACAGCATGGAACAAATTCAGCAAAGTGTGTGATTAGGTCTGAAGAAATGACTCAGCAATATTGCTATTCATGGAATATGAATGCGTCACACACTGTTTCAGCAGAGAGATCTGTGACGGTGACATGCAGCTGCAGGCCGCTTTCATGAGATCAGCAAAAAAAATCTGTCAACCACAAACTCTCAAGTAAAGCAAAGGAGAAAAGCTCTCATTGGACATAAGAGCGCAGTAACTTGGAGCTTTATCTAAGGTTAACTTTTGAAGAGGGTCTATTGTATAACATTACACAACACTGAACATTTCTCCTCAGGCTCATTGGCACAATTGCTCCGTTTCTTTCTAAATAGTGTCTCTGTGTTGGTGGTTCAGGGCCTGATTATACGATCAGTAGTTTGTCTTGAGGGAACACGCTTTACTACTAAATGCTGTGTTGGTTTTGGCTTGTTTATACCAGTGGGCAAGCAGAGCTATTGTATACATGCTCAGATTGGAGTGTTCCATCTCTGGGTGATGTTTTATGAGAAAGATTTATGCTGTTTTTTGCTTTTTGCCAAGTAAGTGTTGGCAGATCATAAGCTGGGTGAAAATCATTTTTCTTTACCGTAGTGTTTGAGGTGTGTGTGCACATTTGGACACATTTAAACCAATACATATTGATCTGACATTTCCTTACACATGGTGTCTGCCGAGTTAAATTTTGTTAATTAATTTTCCTTAAGCTTAGTCTCTTGTTTATCACAGCGGAATGAACTGCCAAATATTCCAGCATATTCTTTTTACTGTGGATGCCCTTTCAGTTGCAACCCAGTACTGGAAAACCCCCATATACTCTCGTATTTACTCACTATGGCCAATTTTGTTTACCAAAGTCACTTATTCCACATGTCTTTAGATTGTGGGGTAAACCGGAGCACCCGGAGGAAACCCACGCCAACACAGGGAGAACATGTAAACTCCACACAGAAATGCCAACTGGCCCAGCTGGCACTCGAACCAGTGACCTTCTTGCTGTTAGGTGACAGTGCTAACCACTGAGCCACCGTGCCACCTAGAGTTAAATTCAAAAACAAAACTTAAAGCATTTTAATTTTACCAAATTCCCAATCAGGCCAACATTCATCCAATCACCAAACATCCATCTCAATAAAACCCTTTAACAAAAGTTTTATTTATTAATTCGTTTTACCAATATGGTTTAATTATCTTCCTTTCAAACACATTGGTTGTTATTTAATATATGTGGCTTAGAAATAACTAAATTTAAAGTTAAAACCAAGTAATATTCTTTTCCAGCCCAGCAGGCATAGGATGTCAACATGACGTCAGATTAACATTGTACCCCAACATCATGGGGATGTTGCCTTTTGTTTAGAAATGAAAATCAGGTTGACGTCAGAACTCAACGTCAGGCTGACATCAATGTCCAACGTCGGACAGATGTTTTAATTACTTTTTCAACGCAACCTAAAACCAACAAAATAACAACATCTAATGATGTTACAGCTTGACGTTGTGTGGACGTTACCACTATAACATCTATCAGACGTTGCATTTTGGTTGTCATACCTGACAAATAAATGTCAGTATTTAAAGTCAATATGACATTAATTTAAGATATTGGCTTGACATTGGGATTTGATCACTTTCCAACACAACCTAAAAACAACAAAATATCAACGTCATTTCACGTCGTTATTTGACATCAAAATAACATTGTCCTTAGATGTTGGCAACCTAAATCTAACCTAATATAAACATCTTATGATGTTGTTTGTCTGCTGGGAGGCCAAAAATCCTTAAAGGGCACCTATGGTAAAAAATCTACTTTTCAAGCTGTTTGGACAGATCTGTGTGTTGGTATAGTGTATAGACCGTCATACTGGGGTGATATGAACACACCCAGTCCTTCTTTTTCAATTTAACTACAAAAAAAAGGGTCGGCCAATTTGAGCTGTTTTCAAATCGATCGCACCATTACGTAGGTGTGCGATTCCCCCCGCCCACCGAATTGATTGACAGCTGCGCGCATTAACATGTTCCGGTAGTCGCGTGTATATTTCAACAACACCAGGCAGACATACCCAAAGCAACCGGGAATAAAAGGTCTGTTCTGTTCGCTAGGATCAGCAATCATCATCAAATGTGATTAAGAGTAAGTTTCACATGTTTAAAGTGTTTTAAAACAGAGTATGTGTGTAATTAATTACAGCGTTTTACTTCAGCTTTACTTCATCAGCACAGCCGCGTGTCAGAACAATTATAAAAGAAGACGCTTCAATCCCGGTTTGTGGAAGTTAAATCAGGTTTATTTTGTACATTAGCATAACAGATATCCACACTTGAGGTTAGCCTTAACTAGGCTAAGCGCTCTGTCTGTCTGCCTACCTGCGTGTGTGTGTGTATCATCTGCGGTGTGTGTGTGTGTGTTTGTGTGTGTGCGCGCGCGTTTACTTTGTAACGATATTTTGTGTGACTCATCAATGCAACTTCACAATACTGGTTAGTAAAGGTTAGTTCTTACTGTAGTATCTTACAAACGCTACATGAGACCTTCTTCCTTTAAGTCTGTCTGTTGTCTGACGCAGCTGAGGGAGGAGGCATGTAGAAATAGTAGGCAGGAAAGACTCGTCTTAAAGGCGCAGTACGACAAAACCACCCCCTGCTGGAAATCAGTATAAAACAGCATCTTGTAAAAGGTATAATGAAAAATCTGATGGGTATTTTGATCTGAAACTTTATATACACATTCTAGAGACGCAAAAGACTTATATTAAATCTGAAAAAAGGGGTAACCTAGGTGCCCTTTAATGTTTAGCCTCGTATAAGTCTTAAATTTCATTCATTGTGTTAAAAAGGTCTTAAAAAGTTTTGAATTTGATTTGATGAAACCTGTAGAAACCCTTTTACGATATGTCAGGGGGGTGGTGGTTCTTTTTTACTCAAAATGTGGACCTTTTTTGCCATTATTCACCTTTAAATTTTATATTTAATTATGATGTTTAAATATTCCAATAAGTGGCATTTTAAGCACTATTTTAGCTGGATTAGCTTGTTGTATCTTCCACTTTTGATGTACCAAAGATATTTTCAAAATTTTTATAACAAAACAAATATAAAAAATGCTTTACGATTTTTTTCTAGCCTCTCTTGAAAATTCTTCTAACAACAAAAGCCTTATTATAATAAACGGCAAAAGTCAGTCTAAGGCACTTTAAAAAATGTGGAAAAAATAATAAAAAGCCATTACTGACATCATGGCTATTTCTTAAAACTGCACCTACACGTTTTGATAACACTTGACTTCATCAGGGTAACCTGATGTAGCTGCAGTTTTAAGGCATGCCAATAAAGGCTTTTTATTTTTTTCCCACATTTTTTGAGTGCCTTAGACTGATTTTCATGTTTATTCTGATAAATCCCTTACACAAAGAGCACCGACACATTATTTAAGCTCCCTCTGAAAACTTTTTGTTTGATTTTGGATTTTTATACACAGCCTGATTAGTATTAAAATTAACTTTAATAGTCTGCTTTTGGTGCTTCTGACCTTTTCATTGGTCTTTTTTTTCTCTCAAAAATAAGTTTTAAGTTTTAAAATAAAAGTGAGGCTATACTTGTAAAATGTTTTTTTTTTTTTTGTTTTTAACAAGTCGGTCAATAGTGAAAGTTGACTTCATTTATGTCATATTGTGCATTTTCTTAAAACCTTCGATGGGATATTTCCACAATTTATGATGATAAAAATAGGTAAACTGAGAATATAGTGGCAAAAATTTTGGACCAACCTTTCGAATAACCCAAACAGCTTATTATTAGCTTATTCAACTCACCTATAGCGCATGTCTTTGGACTGTGAGGGAAAACGGAGCACCCAGAGGAAACCCACGCCAACACGGGGGTTACCATGCAAACTCCACACAGACAGCGACTTTCTTACTGTGGTTAGCAATAGTGCTAACCACTGACTGCATTTATTTATTTCATTTTTAAAATAATTTCTTTATAATACCTATTCACATTTCATTATAGCACAGTCTCAATTCGCAAACACAAATCAGACTGGCAACTCTTTAAATGTGGGGGCATCGGTTAAATAATTTAGTGAATTATTATTTTATGCTTGTTTGTGCATTTTTCTAATGAGTCCCTGTTTGAACTCTTCGTCTTTATCCTGCGGTGTCGTCAACAGTGTCGTGCTTTTGTTCTGCTTCAAAGAGAATAAATTCCGGATATCAGTCTTTGTGCCCAAAATAGAAAGTGAGGCAGAAAACAGTGAATAGATAATGGTAGACTTTGATTGCATTGGCTCTGTCAAGACTCATCAGAAATGGTCGAGCTCATCAGCGTTTTCAGAGAATGATGAAGTAGGCCACGGGATTGTGTGTTTGTGTGTGTGTGTGTGTGTGTGTGTGTGTGTGTGTGTGTGTGTGTGTGTGTGTGTGTGTGTGTGTGGCTGGCACTACAGTGGGTCAGGACTAAAACAATGGGTGTTTTTCTCTCTTTAAGGGCATCTGGGGTACAAGAGTCCCCCAGCCTGATACAATTGATGAGACCGATTGTTTTTTAAGGGATAGTTGAAAAATGAAGGGAAAAATGAAAATGTACTCACATTACATCCAGCCTTTTAAAGACCTTTGGGATAAAGTTGTAGAAAGGCACAGGTTAGGCTACAAAAACATTTCAAAAGCTGGAAAAGTTATTTGCAATGTGATTTAATTTCAGGCTGTATGACATATAAGGTAATTATATCAAAGGTGTATGATGATTCTCTATAGGTACTGTATGTATACTGTACAATATACACTATTATATAGGCAAGGGAAGTTTATTTATATACAGTAGCGCATTTCATACACAGTGGCATTTCAAAGTGCTTTACATAAACAGGAATAAAAGAGACAAGTGTATAAGAAAATAAAAATAAATAATAACAGTGATTAAAACAGACTTAAATGTCTTAAAACTAGTAATAAACGAATGAAAAAGAAAAAAGACAGTGTGATCTGTGAGTTTAGGCCACGGGATTGTGTTTGTGCAATAAATTCGATTTTATTTTTAGCTGTATTTTTGATTTGGGACCTTTGATGTGCAAAAAGTCCTTTACACGAAAAAAAAAAAAAAATATATATATATATATATATAAAACCTAATTTTTTTTCAACTTTTTGACTGCTAGTGTGCATAAATATATGCAAAAACACTCAAATATAGCATAGCACTGAAAGCACACATGGCTCAAAACACGAGTGTTGTTGTTCTCCGGTTTTGTTAATGATCATAATCTTCCTAATCATATCTCTTGAGTGTGATGGATGTTGACGTGAATGCAGTCCTAAAAACATTTCTTGGACTCAAAGTTAATGATTAAAATTGCAGTATATGTCTGTGCGTCTGTCTTCATGTGTTTTTGAGAGCGAGAGAGCGAGAACACTGGTACATTTTGTGCCCTCAACAGCCCCGTCACTGCCAAACACATCAAATTAGATCCATGTTGTTGTATCTCTGGCTCTGAACGGGCACCAGAAGGCCCTTTTGTGGTTCCTTCCTACTCCCGTTTTTCGCATTTGTCCGCTTCATTGCTTTTAAAAATAAAACAAGACGTTATGCAGATCAAATACAGGAGCCTTTGAGATGGATCTAAATTTTCCATTTTAAATGAGACACACATTATCCACACAGTAAATACAGTGTGATACCTTGTGTGCATATTTGGGGACAGAAAGCACAAACAAGTAACAAAACAACAAGGTTGTCGCTCTCCAATTACACTATAGGTTTACAGTTTGGGGGTTAGTAAAACTTTTAAGAATGTTTTTTTTTAAATAAAGTACTGCTCACCGAGGCTGATTTTTATAACATCCAAAATACAGTTAAAAGCTGAAAAATGTGAAATATTATTACAATTTAAAGTATTTGATTTCTAATTGAATGTAGTTTAAAATTGTATTTAGTCCTGTGGTTGAAAGTTGAATTTACTGCAGTTGTCAGTGTCACATTATCCTTCAGAAGTCATTGTAATGTGGTGATTTGCTGTTCTGTTTTAATTAGTCACTAGTAGGGCTAGACAGAACCTGCGGAATTTTTTAGTATTTCTGCAGAAAATTTTGTAAAATATCTGTTAATTTATGCTAAATGATTTTGGGAGTATCATAACATATGATATAAAAATAGCACCTTATTTAATTTTATTTACAATGAAAATCCAATTAGATCCACTTATTTGATAAACAAAGCAAGTCTCTGAATCCTGGTACGCTTGTGTCATCGAGCTGCTGTTTTCTTCACGGCTGCTTTTAGGTGACGGACACAAAAGCAAAGCGCCAAAATGGAAAGATGTTCACACATCACGGTCTTTCTGCTTTTACTGAATCTTTTGTTTTGAACATACAGAAAGCGACTAGCGTCAATCTGCCTCAAAAATATTATAAACGTTCAGAACATCACACAATGTCTGCAGAAGCTGTTTTTGGAGGAGACGAGCAGACATTATCACTGTGCTTGCCCTGGCTCAGTCCCGCTTGTCACCAAGATGCAGCACGGGTACAGCACACACACACACACACACACAAGAATGAACGTTACGAAAACGATAGTTTGTTGTACAGTTGGCGGTTTTCTTCTATTATTTGGGACGATTGCATTCAGATTAGAAGTGAACTGGACCAGAGTTTGTGTGAACCGTACCCCAGGCCACCTTTTTCAGGCAGACTTGGGTACGGTTCACTGGTGTGCACCCGAGTTCTGAAGACATGTTCACACTAGATAAACGTACCGTACCATGACGTCAAGCAAACCCGGGTGCGGACCAAAAGTGTTATAAAAAACAGAAAATATTATTTTACAAACTGTATTGTAAGTAAATCATATATAAACATTTTTATACTACTCAATGACATTACTGAAATTAATTTAAAACCTACATAATTCTAAATGTACACTCATTTACACAAATTAATAAATAGACTGATGATGATGGGCTAAAAATCTACGGATTTCTGCGTGCATACATTCCGTGTGGGTCTAGTTATTAGTTATTTTTATAACAGTGACATGTTTTTTAATACTTACAGTGATTTTTTTCCACCTTTCCATATTCTTGTGGATACAGTTATGCATTTTGATGAAAAGTATATTAAAAAAACAGCATTCATTTAAAATACAAGTCTTTGTTTACTGACGATTAGTAATAAAGACATTAATAAAATAAGCAGACATTTGAATGGTATTTTGAATAGTATCGTTTCACAAAAATTCTCAAAAATATGAAGTAACTCAACAGTTTTCAACACTAATAATAATAATAATAATAATAATAACAATTACAATACATTTTCTTGAGCAGCAGGTCATCAAAATAAGTTCTAAATGATCATTTGACTAATGATGTTGAAAATTTAGCTATATATTCCTTCATATATTCATTCAAAGTGGAATGAACTGCCAACTTATCCAGCATATGTTTTATTTGTACGTGTGTGTGAAAACGTAAGATTCGGTAGTGCATTTAGCTATTGTTTAAGGCCATTTCAGTCATCATAAAGTACGATTTAAATTTGTTTCTTCACTTAACACCACTGGAAAACAGTCATTATGAATTGAAATAATATATCACATTATCACAGTCAGTTCTTACAGTTTTTCTGATCAAATAAATGAAGCCTTGGTCTACAGAATGAAAAGTCGCCTTTCCACTGCACACGACATTTGGACACGGCTGTCGGAATACGTCCCCTTGTGGCAGTCGCACAGTATTTTCAGTGTTGTCAAGGCCATATTTGCAACAGCGACAGCCAGATAATCCATAAATCTTATCTACTGTATATGAATGGGGGAATCCTGAAATCTCAAAAACTTCTTTCTGTACTTGACATATTTCGAATCAGCAACAAAATTGGTCCCATTACTTTTGTCTCATAAGCTCTAGTTTCTTTTAAAACAGCTACTGCGCATGTGCAGTAGATTGGTAAGTAATTCACAATATTAATCTTATTTACGACTCTTTCAGTGGTAACCAAAGATATGTAACAGACGAGAATAGAGACAGAACCAGGATGGAACACAAGAAGGACACGATATGTTGTGATGTGTGATGTTATTTCTACTTCGGACCAATGAACAAGCAAATCTGTACAGACCCCCTCACCCCAAAACTGGCTGACTATAAAGATTGATGATCGGCTGATCTGACTGAAAGGCAGGACTTCTTACATTTATACACAAGTAATGTGACCATATATATTAGACTATTCTAAACATAATAGTTTTAATAACTCTTTATTTTATTTTATTGTTTATGGGTTTTCACCTTTATTTAGAAAGGACAGTAGAGGTTACAGACAGGAAAGTATTGGGAGCAGAATAAGGGGAAGGGTTGGCAAAGGACCTCAAGCCGGGAATCAAACTCGGGTCGCCGTGAGCACCATGGTGCTATATGTCGGCTCACTTAACCACTAAAAACTAACTGAAAATAATGTAAATAATATTTTACTAGATATTTTTTCAAGACGCTTCTATACAGCTTAAAGTGACATTTAAAGCCTTAACTATTTTCATCATTTTAATTAGGCAGGTTAGGGTAATTAGGCAAGTTATTGTATAAAGAATAAAAATATTTAAAAAAAGCTTAAAGGTTTAATAATTTTGACCTTAAAATGGGTTAAAAAGTCAAAAATTCCGAAATAAAACAAATAAGACTTTCTCCTGAAGAAAACATATTATAAGACATACTGTGAAAATGTCCTTGCTCTGTTAAACATAACTTGGGAAGTATAAAAATAAATAAATGAAGGGGGGCTAAGCATTTAGATAATTTATTGTGTTAATACACCAATCTTCTTACATCTACACATCAAATCCTTTGTTACACAAACAAAAACACGATTATAAGCATGTGGTGATGAGAAAGTCATATGATGAACCAAAGGCCATATCAAGCCAATTTTAACACAAGCAGAAAAACACACTGAAATATAGAGACACTCAATGCCATTCACGCAACTGCTAAACACATGGTAACACATATAAAATTAATATAATGCAATAAACACCATTTATCAACATTAGATGTCACATAAAACTATAATGTACATTACTAAAAGGAAAAAAAACCCGAAAAAAAAAAACATCATTATATTCATCATTACAGGGAATTTACGGTTACTCACTGTATATATTAAGGAAACGTTTTACTGTTTAAATCATGGCCATTTTTTTATACTGTGCAATGTTTTTCCTTCTTGTTTAAAGTACTCATTTAAAATGAGCTAAAACAACATTTTATTTTCGATTTTTTTAGGGGGTGGACAACTTCATTGTTTTATGCTCAATGCACTTATATTTGTGTTGGGACAACGTGAATGTATTGTGTGGAAGCCTGCATTTTTTTAACGATATAAAGTCTTTGGCAGAATAGGCTTCTTTTAAAAACATTAAAACATTTCTGGATCTTAACCTTTCGAGCAACACTGTATATTTTTAGCCCCTTTAACATGCTGTTATGAGTGTGATGTCATTGCAATGGGCCAATGAGGAGCCAAGCTTCACAATATATTATTCTGCTCACGGCAGGGCCCGTAGAGAAAGTAAACATGCTGGGTCTTTAACACAATACATTCAGCCTGTAGATTGTCTCTCCTGAGGAACGGAGAGGAGGCCCTTCATGGCTTGGAGGGGTGTTTTGGGGCCCCTGAATCCCCATGCCCAAACATGCTCCACCAGCCTTTCACTCCACACATTTCAACACAAGCACATTCTGGCTCAGACTGAACCGTGCAGAAACTCGCTCTCCAACACTGCACTGGCAAAAGCACTGAAAAACGACCCTCACACTCACTCCGGCCCCACAGAGTTGAATGAAATGAAAGGAAGACGATTACAGGGTGGGTTTTTTTTTTTCAGCCCAAATTGCTATGCAGAAAAAGAAAATCAGCAAATGGAGCCTTGACTGGAAGAATGAGAACAAGTTTTAATGTCTAGTGCGTTTGCAGCTCTCAAATATAAAACAAAACAAACATATTAAGGTTAATATTGGTTGGTTGTAGTTAGGTCATTAAATTATTTAAGTGGCATAATGTGTGCCAAATGCTTTTAAAAGCTTTTAAAATGAGCTAAAATGAACTCATTTTGAACTGAGAGAGTTTGTCTGAGCCTCAACATTATCAGGAAGGCTTTTCCAGAGTTTAGGAGCCATATATGAGAATGTTCTACCTCCTTTAGTGGACTTTGCTATTCCGTGTACTACTAGAAGCCACGAGTTTTGAGATCTTACAGAGCAGGTTGGATTGCAGCGAGACAGAAGGTTGGTTAGATAAACAGGAGCTAGACTATTTAAAGTTTTTAGGTAAGCAGGCTGGTCTGAGTATTTCAGAAACTGCTGATCTACTGTGAATTTCACGCACAACCATCTCTAGGATTTACAAAGAATAGTCTGAAAAAGAGAAAATATCCAGGCTCACCAAAATTGGACAATAGATGGACAATCTGATGAGCCTTGATTTCTGCTACGACATGGTAGGGTCAGAATTTGGCATCAACAACATGAAAGCATGGATCCATCCTGCTTTGTATCAATGGTTCAGGCTGATGGTGGTGGTGTAATGGTGTGGGAGATATTTTCTTGGCACACTTTGGGCCCATTACTACTAATTGTGTCAACACCACAGCTTACCTGAGTATTGTTGCTGACCATGTCCATCCCTTTATGACCAAAGTGAACCCATCTTCTGATGGCTACTTTCAGCAGGATAACGCAACATGTCATATAATGTGAATCATCTCAGACTAGTTTTTTGAACATGACAATGAGTTTACTGTACTCAAATGGCCTCCACACTCACCAGATCTCAGTCGAATAGAGCACCTTTGGGATTTGATGTAACGGGAGAAATCATGTCAATATGGACTGAAATCTCTGAGGTATAATACCTTGGGGGGGTTGGGGGGTAAGGGCGATTTCTGGAAGATTATCATTCGTTTGCGGGCATCCGGGAGTTTCTATGCATTTGCGGGAGACTACCAAAACTTCCAGGAGACTTATGATGTCTGGGATAACATTAACAGTACTAGCCATTTTGCGAGCTAGTGTAGCGCTTGCCTGACTGGAGTAGTAGTGTTTGGAGGTGGGCAGGTGTGGTGATATGTGAAAAGGTTATTGAGATTGGCTGTTTTGTGTCGGGGTCCAAAGTTGGCGTTTCTTTGTGGAGTTTGCATGCTCTCCCTGCCTTCGCATGGGTTTCCTCCGGGTGCTTCGGTTTCCCCCACAGTCCAAAGACATGAGGTACAGGTGAATTGGGTAGGCTAAATTGTCCATAGTGTATGAGTGTGTGTGTGTGTGAATGTGTGTGTGGATGTTTCCCAGAGATGGGTTGTGGCTGGGAGGGCATCCGCTGCGTAAAAACTTGCTGGATAAGTTGGCGGTTCATTCCGCTGTGGTGACCCCAGATTAATAAAGGGACTAAGCCGACAAGAAAATGAATGAATATATGTATATATATGTATATCATATATATATTGGTCTTGACTGTGTATATAAACCACAGCATAGTCGTTTGTTATTATTTATTATTCTAAACGAGCTGTAAAAAGTCACTTTATTTTATGAGGGTACTTATTTCAATCTATAAAGGACTCCATATTGTAAATATAGCCTGTTTGTTTTAGGCTGCCCCCCTGTGCCAACTCATCACCTCAGTACGGCTCAATCTGTGGCCACTGGGGTTTTTGTCACTTTGCCAAAACCCCTGACAACAGGATCCTGTTCTGCAATTTCACTGATACCCACATGCTGCTTTTTCTGTATGTCTTCAATTTTTTTTCCGTCTGTTTATCTTTTTCTCTCTTTGTTTTCTCCTGTATACACACAGTGCTTGTACTGTGAGGCCCGTTGTCTGACTAAAAGCCGTGCGGCAAGTATCTGTAAACATGCTGTATATTCTGTCTCATGTCCTCTGACGATTTTGAAAACGAGGCGTCTTGAATAAATTACCATAAAGACGCTTAAGTGTCTGAATTTTCCCCTAATCACATTATTACCATGGGATCCTCATAGATTGCAGCAGCTCAATGAAGCATTTGCCCAGAAGTTGTTCATTTGTAGCAAAAATCACACAAGCAGCACCACAAGGATTAAAATCCAATTCAAACTGCAAATAAACTCGCTTCATAAATATGCTCACTTGTGTTACCACAAAACCCAATTCTGGTCATTGAATAAAGACGACCTCCCAAAAAAAGATACTCTCGCCCGTAGAGTAAACAGAGCTGTTAAACTGTGTATTTCTATTTTCATAAATGATCCCTGTTATGGATGACCCACGTTTTTAGACATGTTTGCTGAGGTAAGAGTTACTAAGACTGTTGCTTATGCTTTGGTTTACTGATATGAACAGACTTCTAAGTATGAGTGTTAAATTTAAGTCTCCCACCCGCACTGTTTGTGTATGCTGTAAATGAATGATCAAACAGCTTTTTGAGGACAAGGGATGCTAGTATGTTTATAAGTGATCAGACATTTGATTTATAGTTTGTTTACAATAGAGTATCTACGCGAACTGCAAAAAAACGCTAGTATAATCAAAGTCCCTTTAAGGCAAGCCATTTCACTTGGCGGCCATCTTTGAAATTCTGCTGGAGACATCAAATTCTCCAAAACTGTTTGCCAAGCTTACAATTAAGTTACATATTTGGAAAAACCAATAACATTTAACAAAAACTGTGTCATTAGTTTAGAATCAAACTAAATTAATTTTTTTTTTTCATTTTACCAGAGCTAATGCGCACTTGAGCGGAACAAGATCACGACACCAACTGCATTTTTAGTGCCATTTTATACTTTATCAGTCTTTGGTATAACTAATAATTAGCAGATTATAGCTAGTTGGACTTGACCATTAAGTAGCTCATTATAGTACATATAGTTAAGTATATTGATTTGTATATCACTCTGTATATGCTTTGTTTAGCAGATTTGGTAAGAAAAATGGTTTGTTTATTGTAACTTAGGCACAGTATGTAATTTTCACCACTAGAGGGCACATATTCACAACAAACAAAGACATAGTTTGATGACGCTGTGATTGAGTGTGGAATCATGGGTGTTGTGGTCTTCTTTATATTCTACAGGACTTCATAAATGAGCTAAAAGGTTCAAAATTGTTATTGAGGTAGTATGAAACAGAGTAAGTGTAAACGGTGTAATCCACATTGTGATTTGTTTTATGAATCTGTTTCATAAGACATTCTCTCTTTCTCTCTCTCTCTCTGATAAAACACAACAACAATATTTAGACAGTGTGGCTTCCAGTGTTAGGTTTTACAAAGTAACAAGTTACTGTAATTAAATTACTTTTAATAGTGATAAATGAAAGGGATTACCTTTTATTTGTAGCTAATTTAATTACAGTTACTTATAATGTACTTTAATACTGTAAATACTTGAATAAATCTAACAGATATGTACAAATTAATTGAAAAAAAAGCAGAGTAACTACTTTTTGTTGTACACGTTTATTTAGAGAATAATTGAATTTTTCAACTAAAGAAGGTTACATTTAGCAAGGTGATTAAGCATGCACAACAAACAATTAATTAAGAAATGAATAATAATATATTATAAGTAAAATATGGTGTTATTATCTTGATATGTCTAGTGTTTTGATACATATGTTATTTAACGTTTATTAAGTATTACATATTTAAAATACTAAAGGCCCTATATGACCCTGTTTTATCGTCTGTTACGAGGTTTATGTTTATATAGTGTTTTTATGTGGTCACTTAAGTGAGTCAACTAAGTACTTTTCAACGTAGTTTGAAATGTAATTTAAATACAACTTTATGATTGTAAGTTGCAATCAATAATTAATTACTTTTTTGAAGTAACTTACCCAACACTGCTGGCTTCGCCCATTTATAGTTTCTTTCAAAGTAAATAAGGAAGATTAAAACATCAAAACAGGAGATGACGATCGTTGCTGATATAGAAATTTCAAAGGGCAAGGTGCATCACACTAAAGGTCAGTATATGCATATCAGGTATGCACTTAAATTTATTCTTGAAACGTGAGTGCTGAAGCCGATGCTGATGAGAGACGAGCATGATGCGACACAAAAGCAGCTGAGCTTTTATTATGCCACAGTCCTCCACTTTTGTTTTTTTTTCTGCTTGCGATCATGTGGTCCACTTTTGGTGTACACTCGTGTGATTTCTGCATTCACACCTGTTTAAATGTACTGCCCTAAATGGGAAAACAAGTTATAGTTATAATCCTTGTCCTAACTAGCGTTTCACCTAATATTTCCTAAAAGATCTCCATCCACACTACACCACTGAAAACACACGTCACGTGGCCACACACAGTCTGGCATGCGCTACAGTGTATGCAGATGTCTGAGCCTCAGGCAGTCACAGTGTTGCCAACTTAGCAACTTTTTCAGACCCCCCAGTGACAAATTTTAAAAAAAACGACTAGCGACAAATCTAGCGACTTTTTTGTGATACTGGAGATTTTTATAGACTGTCATTTATTCATTCTGTACCGTCCCTACTCTTCTCAACGAGCTGCGGGTGATGCCACTGCCCCTCCCCCTCCTCAGAGCACTGACGGGCAGCTCAGTCCTCATACAGCAGCCCCTCCCACCTGCAGCCTTGCAGCAGATCACCACTCTGCGTAATGACAGCAAATGATTTTGCATCGCTAGTGTAAAGGTATTTCCCTTGTACAGTCAAACCGATCTGCTTCTCCTTTATTTTAACAATTTCATTTGACCGTTTTTTTTTTCTTGTTCGAATTCACAGATGTTTTAAGTGAGTTTTAGAACTTGTCTGAATTTATTACGTCTGAGAGATTACTGCAAATTAACTACACATCTATAATGATATACTGTATTCAAATAGCAATAAATTTAGTTAAATTGACATGCTTACATAAAGCATAGTGTAAATATAAATACCCCTTTATTCTGTTTGGTAAACAAACAGAAATGGTGGAACATGATGATGTCAGTAATATTCAAATTACTGTATGGCGTAATCTAGCGAGTTTTAGCTATTTTACGGGCAAAGCTTAGCATCTTTTTATTGAAAATAGTTGGCAACAGTGGGCAGTCAGTGGGTGCTTTGAGCAAACCTCCCTAGGTGAGAGCAACACACGTCGTATAGTTTATCAAGGGTCTACCGCTGGATCTCATTAATTCATTCATTTTCTTTTCGGCTTAGTCCTTTTATTAATCTGGGGTCACCACAGCGGAATGAACCGCCAACTTATTGTGCACGTTTTAACGCAGCGGATGCCCTACTAACCGCAACCCATCTCTGGGAAACATCCAAACACACTCATTCTCACACACACACACACACACTCATACACTACGGACAATTTAGCCTACTGCATAGAACTGTTTGGACTGTACCGCATGTCTTAGGACCACATGTCTTTGGACTGTGGGGGAAACCGGAGCACCCGGAGGAAACCCACGCGAACGAGAATATGAAAACTCCATACAGAAATGCCAACTGACCCAGCCGAGGTTAGAACCTGCGACCCAATGACCTTCTTGCTGTGAGGCGACAGCACTACCTACTGCATCACTGCGTTGCCCCGCTGGATGTCATCTCACTACAGTTGTTAAACACGATATTTAATTCATCTTGTCTCTATCTAACGACTCTGTTTTAAATCTATATGGTAACATGTTTTGGCTGAGCGCAAAGATAAATCATATATTAATTTATGTAACTATGTAAACTGATTCTGCACATTTGACTGATTGCTTGCCTTTATTTTCTATATTGTATAAACTTATTGTATTATTGATGGCCATTATTGGCTATTAAAGCTGATATTCAGCTAAAGAGAGGGTGTTTCTACTTTTCAGTGAAAATGAAAGAAGGCAGTTGTGTTATTGGCTACATTTTGTTCTTAATATGCATGCAGTGAAGATGACGGTCATATAAATATGCAGCTACACGACACCTCAACATTTTAGTGTCTGTTACTATAAGTTTAATATCAAAATGAAAACAGGCAGTTCCTTATATTCTGTCTTCATTTTATTTTAAAGATAGTGAAACAACGTGGCCAAGGTGATGTGAATGAGGTTATAAACACTGTTCCCTTCAAATATATAACCTACGTGTCCTCGGGAGTTTGTTTTCCATATCAAACCTACGAAGTCCCCGCCTCCATTTTCAGATGTCTCTGTTTTCCCCCATCCACACTAACACAGAGCAGCAGCTTTTTAAAATAAAAACTGCCTCTTTAGCCAAAACGTTTCCAAAACGCTCCATTTTCAGGGCTTAAAAACATGGGGGTAGTGTGGCTGGAAGACGCAACCGTAGCAAAAGCTAAACGTATTAGTGTAAACAGGGCCTTAGAACCATTAGGCACGATACAGTAGAAAAATGGCTATTAAGTAATGAAAAATGTGAAACTTGTAGTTAATTACTTTTTTGTTCTTGTCTACTCAGAAATAAAGGGAAAATTGTAAACAAAAACGAAACGAAAGTGATTCTCAGTTTCTCAGAATCGCACAAATCTACATTGTTCTGTCTCCGCTGTTTTTTTCCGACAGTAAAGGAACGAACCAGTTTTATGTTGACACCTTGTGGACAAACTAAATAGTAGAAAAACATTTGCGCATATTGTTCTGATGACAATTCTTTTTGTCAAACACACTTTATGTTGACTCATGTATGCCTAAAAACTCAAGTAGATGTTTTGTAGATGGGAACAACAGCACTCACATTTTCCAAAGAAAAAAATCAACAACTGTACTTTGCTTTCATTTCTGTCGGTACTCTAAAATGTGTTTCCAAACTGCTGTTCTTTTCTTCGGTCACTCGTAAAATTTTGATTAGGAAAAGATTGAAGTGTGAAATGGAAATATGAAGTGTAAGAAACAGGAAAGAGTGGAGGGGGGTATGGAAGAGAGAAAGTCCGTATAAAGAAAGCACAAATCTGATCTCCCAAGAGAACTAGTCAGGAAAAAACAGAGCGAGGGCTTAAAAGAAATGAACAGCCAGATCGAGGGACTCAGCTATCACTGCGACAACAGTAACTATAAACAAGAGTGAAAACCAAAGGGCCAGAGAAGAACTGCCCCTTCCCTCGCTTCACTTCAAAGATAGGTGATAATGATCCGCTTACATAACAGTTGGAAGGAGAATGAGGGAGAGAGAGAGAGAGAGGCCCGTTCTATGTAAGGGAGGTTTTGTATAGGCCAAAAGAATGCCCATAAAGTGCTGCTTTTCACAGTAATTTATGTGCTCAGGGACATGAGGCCTGTGTTATGTTATTTACATTCACTTTTCATTTCTTTTTCACAAAACGGCTCGCATCATGAGCCTATATAAAATGCATGCTTTATGTTGGGGTGGTAAAGCTGTGCTCTCTGCCCTCTCGGAGAACTGTTATGAATGTATGGAGCCCAGTGTGTGCAGTTTGTACAGGGGAACAGTTTGCATGATGGTTGCTTTTCCATCACACACACTCACAGTATATACAGTTGAAGTCTATGATTAGCCCTATGTGTTTTATTTTATTTTTATTTTTTTCAAATAATTCCCAAATTATGTTTAACAGAGCAATGAAATTTGCACAGTATTTCCTATATTATTAGAGAGTCTTATTTGTTTTATTTTGACTAAAATAAAATTTTGAATTTTTTTAAAAGTCATTTTAAGGTCAATATTATTAGCCCCCTTAAGCTATACATTTTTTCAATCGATCAATCAATCAATCAATCAATCAATCAATCAATCAATCAATCAATCAATCAATCAATCAATCAATCAATCAATCAATCAATCAATCAATCAATCAATCAACCATCCAACCAACCAACCAACCAACCTACCATCCAACCAATCATCCAACCAACCATACAACCATTCAACCATCCAACCAACCAACCATCCATCCAACCGTCCAACCGTTCAACCAACCGTTCAACCAACCGTTCAACCAACCAACCATCCGACCATCCGACTGACCAACCATCCAACCAACCAACCGTCCAACCGTTCAACCAACCGTTCAACCAACCGTTCAACCAACCAACCATCCGACCATCCGACCGACCAACCGACCGACCGACCAACCAACCAACCAACCAACCAAACCACTCAGTAAACTAATCATTAAAAACAGATTATACAAGACAACTAAAAAGCAGACAATGCAAAACAATACAAGATATATCAATAAAATACAACACATTGAAACAGAGAGAAGTGTCAGTGCTGTGCATTAAAAGCCATTTTGAAGTAGGTCTTAAACTTTGGTTTAAAAAGTGTCAGGTCGATGACCGTACGAAGCTCAGTAGGAAGGGTATTCCTATTAGTTTAGGACCTGCCACTGCAAAAGAGTGATCATCCCACTGCTTGTATCTTAACTGTGGAACTTCTAGCAGAAGTTGGTCAGACAATGCGTAGTGCAAGCTCTGTGAATCTTGGTAGCGCTGACGAGTGTGGGCGGGGGTGAGAGTCGCGCAAACCCATTGGAGCGAGTGTTTACAAAGGTGGAGTCTCCCGTGATGGAGCTTCAGATGGAAACTTTAGTTTTGTGTTGACCTTTATGATTAAAGTTGTTGCATGTCCGCCGACTCCCGCCTCAGAATAAGCAAGTTTTAGCTACTGTATACTGTACATTAAGGAAGTATTCAGAAAAAAACAAAACACCATTGAAGAAACATGACACAGAGGTGCATAACATAACCTACTGCCAGCTAGAGTTTCAGAAGTGTTATTGCAGAGCAACACAAACAGCACGCAGAATTATACAGTAAATGCACAAGGCATGCGCAGTGATCACTTGACGCAGAGATATAAACCAGCCTTCATGTTTTTTTGTTTTTGGAGCAGAACAGCCTGGTGTCCTGTTACCTTGCTTATTTATAGGCCCATACTACAGTAAAGCAGCAATTGGCTTGTTATCAGTAAAGAAATTAGTGTTTCCACATTTGAGGATTGTGTGTGTGTAATCTGGTGAATAAGTGTAACATTTTGATTGGTTGTGTTTGGATAAGACAAGCAAGTGGCTTCCTGTTAGATGGTCGTTTTAGATGGTGTTTTAGGTAGAGAATTGTGGCAAGTATTTTTAAAAAGCAAATTTACAATTGAAAGTTCAAGGTTGAGAAATACCTTCTGGTTTTGGAGATTTGCTGTGTAGTTTTAAAATTTGAGTGAGAGATTTCTGAAATCGTGTGACAAGAAAATATTTTATGTGAAAGCAGTTAGAAAAAAACTGTAACAGGTAGATTGTCTAATGAACAAACCATTGTTATACAATGACTTGCCTTATTACACTATCTTGCCTAATAAACCTACAGTAGTTCAGCCTTTAAATGTCACTTTAAGCTGAATACTAGTGTATGAAAAAACATCTAGTAAAATCATCATGGCCAAGATAAAAAAAAATCAGTTTCTATGAAGTAATTAATAAAACTATTATGTTTACAAATGTGTTGAAAAAATCTTGTGAAGTTTTATTTTAATCTAATTTCGAGAGGAGCACGCACACACAATTGACCCAGCTGGCCCACATTAGCTAATCAGATTCTCTAATCAAAGGATCCCAAGTCACTATATACAGTATATCCTCCCCTTATTCCACCTTTATCCAGAATGGGTGGCACGTTGGCCCAGTGGCTAGCACTGTCCTCGCTGGGCCATCTGGTATTTCTGTGTGTAGTCCGCACATTCTCCCCGTGTCTGCGTGGGTTTCCCCCGGGTTCCCCTGTTTCCTCCCACCGTCCATACTCTATATTATAGACAAAATAAGCCCTCAGTCTTTTTCCTTAATGTTTTACTCTCAGGAAGTTCACCTTAGCATCAGCAGCGGGGGAGTTTTGAAATCCACCTGAGCTCAATCTCCCCTCGCCCTGCGAAAGCAAGGGAGCCCTGGGCCCTTGAGCTCAGGCAGGGCCAGAGTGGTACTCCTTTTCAGCCCTGGAGTTTCAAGCCTTAGACCGGCCCACTTCAGTTCATGACTGACTTTATTAAAATAGCGTCATTTTCAATTCAGTACTTCACAGTAAAGATTTATTTTAACCAGTTAAAACAATGTAATGTTTAACAGTATTAGAATCTATTTCCTTTTAGAATTAGTGCTCATCAATATCCAAACATAGAGATGAAAAAATATCAAATAAATACAAATATGAGTTGAGCTACATAAAATCAAATGTATTAAACTTTCTATTGTCACTATCATGTCTTTTTTAAGGAAACAGCTGCTTTATAACTTCAAATATTTGTCATAAATATGAAAAAATTAAAGGGTAGCTAAATCTCCAACACTACTCTTTAAAACATCACAGTGTTCTTTCCTGCAATATCTAAATGTTGTAGGAGCCTATTTGCTTGGATTTGCTTGGATAACTAATGTTATATGATGCATTTCAGTTTTGAATATTTTTGTTTTGAATTGTTTGCATTTAAAAACTTATAATATTCATATGAGTTGTTCAGATGGATATTCTGTGCATTTGGCATTGAGGATATGTAGCATGTTGAAAACTGTGTGGACTCCTTAAGTGCTGCGTCTATTAAATCTGACGGCAGTGCGTTCTTTAGAAGACAGCAGAGTCACACTGTTATCTTTACCGCATTCGTGATGGTTGAAAAGTGAGGTTATATTTTGTTTACTTTATTGTAATTTGTTTATGTATCTCTGAGTGAAGATTAAAAGTCAACATCTGACAAGAAACGGACTTCATAGATTTCTTTATTGGACATCATTATCCTCCAGGCTGCATTCTGCTCAAGGGGCTGCGAGAAAATAAATAAGTTTGGAGCTGCTATAAAATAATTAATAAAAGAGTAAGGCTATGGTCAAATAAATAAATTAATTAATTAATGAAATAAGTGTGACTGCTCAAGCCGGGCATTGTGGTCAAAAAACGGACCAGCCCACCAGGAATCCTCCAGGTCCTCCCGATTAGCCAATCCGGGCCTGAGCTCATTCCTGGGACAGCATGCCAAACAAGCTATGTTTAAATCATTGGCTAAGTGTGAATTCTTGAACTTTCTGTTAAACATAAATTGAGGGAGAAATATATAAAGGGGTTAATAATTCAGGACGTCTAATAATTCTGACTTGAACTATATACATATATGTATAACAGATACATGCATGCAAAGCTGCTGTATGTATTTGTGAGGGTCATTTGGTGCAAACGTAAAGCAGATTGTGGATGTTTGTGTGCCGCGTTTGCCCTCTTGCCAGAGAACAAAGCATGTATTTTTCAATAATTTTCAGTTTCATTCCTTAATGCATATCAAGCAGAAATTCATTAGCGCTGCTTATAATTGGCTAGAATCTGTATAAAATGATTGAGATGTGTTTTTTTTTTTGCTTGTTTTCGCCTCATGAATGCAAGAGCCTCATGCTGTGCTTTTCTGAAGGTGAGGCTCGTGTTTGCCCTTAACAGGTTTGTTTATTCAGTGGAAAATAAAAGTAAAAACAGTGGGTTCTTTCACCATGGCTTTACCATGTGCGTGTGTGTTTACGTGCATCTGTATGTGTTTGAGTGGTCAGACAGGGAGACCCATCTGGTTCCAAACACCCCCAATTGCAATAAACAGTACAGTACACATTTTTGTGTTTATTTTTTATGATCCGCATGAATCAGCATTTTTTGATTAGCTCACACTAATGCTGCATTCATGCCATGTCTGAATTATCACAAGATGACAAATCTCAAGTGGAAATGCTTTGGAATACAGAGGAATGTTACTTAAATGAGTTAAAACGTATTATTTAATCAAAACTCATAACATTAAATGAGGGTGGCACGATGGCTTTGGTTAGCACTGTCACCTCACAGCAAAAAGGATGCTGGTTCGAGTCCAGGTTGAGTCAGTTGGAGTCAGTTGGGAGTTTGCATGTTCTCCCTGTGTTCACATGGATTTTGTCCAGGTGCTTCGGTTTTCCCCACAGTCCAAAGACATGCGCTATAGGTGGATTGAATAAAATAAGTTGGCCGTAGTGTATGTGTGTGTGTGTATATATGTATGAGAAAGTGTATGGGTGTTTCCCAGGACTGGGTTGTGGCTAGAAGGGTTGTGGCTGCTGCATAAAACATATGCTGGATCATTTGGTGGTTCTGTGGCAACCCCTGATAAATAAGGGACTTAGCCGAAGGAAAATGAATGAATGAATAACATCTAATGCTTCTTTATGGAACAATTTATTAATATATTAAAGGGGTCCTATTATGCCCCTTTTAAAAAGATGTAGAATAAGTCACTGATGTCTCTAGAGTGTGTATCTGAAGGTGCAGTTCAAAATACCACACAAATACATTTTTTACATCATTTTTAATAACTCTGAAACTGCCTTTTTAAAGCTGTGATCCAAATTGGGCCATTTTGGTGACTGTTGCTTTAAACTTTAATGAGATTGTGCTTCCAGCTCCTAGCACAAATATAAGTGGAAAATAATATGTTTATTATTTAAAATAATATTTGAAGAAAGACAAGGGGGATATATAATCTGAGAGAAGAACAAAACCTTAGGAGGTTAAAAAATCAATTTAAATCAATTTAAAAGGTTGTATAAATGTATATTAATAAAGAAATATAATGATGAATAGAGGTGATTAAAAAAGAACAAAATGAGAAAGGTATGATAAAATTTTAATTAATGGCTGTTTGCAGCATGTATTTTTGGGTCTAGGTTATAAAATGTAAATGTACAAATGAAATCAAACATATAATATGTCAAAGATGCCAAAATAATAAATTATGGCTCATATAAAAATAAGAAATAAGAAGAAATGAGTTGATTTCCCAGAGATGGGTTGTGGCTGGAAGGGCATTCGCTGCGTAAAAACTTGCTGGATAAGTTGGCGGTTCATTTCGCTGTGGCGACCCTGGATTAATAAAGGGACTAAGCTGACAAGAAAATTAATGAATGAATGAAGAAATGAATTGAAGTAATAGACGAATGATGTAAGTGGTAATGGAGTAGGCATGGGCCGGTATAAGATTCTGACGGTATGATAACCGTAGATAATATTATCACGGTTTACGGTATCACAGTATTGTGATTACTGCTCTAAAATATGTTCTTTTTTTAATGTCTGGGTAAAAAAAAAACTTTTCACCATTTGAACACAATTTTTAATTTCTTTTTAATTTGGGCAACATTTAAAATAGTTTGAAAGAATAAACAAGTCAGACTAATTGATTAAAATACATAATTGACTTCTGCTCTCTTCATTAGTTTAAAAAAACACAAGTTTCTTCATATCTTGAAAAAGGCATCTTTGGATATATTTTCTACTGGAGATACCGTTGTCCTAAAAAAAAAAAAAAAAAAAAAACACTTGAAAATATCTACCTTAGGAATGGTATTACAGAAATTTTTTTCCAAACTTTTCCAGACTTTTCCAAACAGCGGTATACCTAGAAACCGGTTATCATCATATGCCTATAATGGGGTGGGATAATGATAAGTTTGTGCTTCATTCTGCTTCATTTTGACCATGATGAACTGTGTTTTGTTTAAAAACTGTTGTAGAATTGTTTTGTGTTAGAATTGTTAGAATTGTTTTGCATATGATTTTTTTGTTCAAAATAAATATATCAAATCAAATTGAGTGAATCGACATTTCCCAGCTATTGCACACTGTAAACAATGCTGGGTTCCACACAACTGGTTTGTGAAGGAATTAAGTTCACTTATTTTAGTTTTTACAAATATAAGTAGATTGAGCATAAAACAATTAAGTTCTCCCTTCCTAAAAATAATTGTGTTGTTTCTGCTCATTTTAATAGTTTAAACAAACAGCAAGCATAATCTTTTGAGTGCTGCAAAGTGTTTTAAAACAGTACATGGCATTATTCTTTATGTCGAAATTACTCATTCATTCCTTCATTTATTCATTCATTTATTCATTTTCTTGTCAGTTTAGTCCCTTTATTAATCTGGGGTCGCCACAGCGGAATGAACCGCCAACTTATCCAGCATATGTTTTAGGCAGCGGATGCCCCTCCAACTGCAACTTATTTCTGGGAAACATCCATAACACACTACGGACAATCATAACATTATTTATGGAAATATGTAGAAATTAAAAACGTACAACAGGAAATACGTTGGGACCATTGTTTTGGTTTACATCCCTCAAAATGGTCTATATAGTGCATGTCTTTGAACTTATGGGGGAAACTGGAGCACCCGTTGAAACCCACACAAACACGGAGAGAACATGCAGACTCCATACAGAAACTGCAACTGACCCAGCCGAGGCTCGAACCAGCGACCTTCTTGCTGTGAGGCAAACGTGCTACCCACTGTGCCACCCTGCAGCCCATTAAATACTCAAATACTCAAAAATTCTTTCCACAGCAATACTACAGACAATATTACAGAAATATGACCCACCAGTTTTTACTATGCAAGTCGATGATTTATTTGTAGCCAGCCTTCTTATTTAGGAATTATTTTTAGGGGCTTTATCAACTTTAATGTGATAGGACAGTGAAGGACAGACAGGAAGCATTGGGAGCATTCGGCATAGGACCTCAAGCTGGAAATTGAACTCGGGTCGCCGTGAGCACCTTGGTGCTATATGTCGGTGCATTTAACCACTAGGATATTGGTGCCAACACAAACTTCTTATTTAAAGCAATTTGATTCAGTTTTTTTGAACGGCTGTATCCCAAACTAACCCTCACTATATAAAAAGTGGTGGGTTCCACACAATCAGTTTGTGTAGAGAAAACATGAAGGGATTAAGTTAACGTTTTTAGTTTTTAAAAATTTTGGTGGATTAAACATAAAATAATTAAGTTATCTCCAAAAAAACATCAAGAATTTTTGTTGTTTAAGCATTTCACATATGTAGTTTATATAATGTTTTTTGAGTGCATCATTTTAAAATGCAAGTAGTGTGGAAAAAGGTCAATCATGTCTGCGTTTTGCTATGTTTTAATTTATTGTCATCGATGTTGGCAAATTCAGTGCGCTACATTGCTGCTGTCTGTTGATTTGGAGCGAGGCTGCTTGCTCAGCGTTTGCGTTTGGAACAGACCTTGAGGTTATCTTCGATTGGGTAAACATAAAAAGGGCCAAAAAAACAGCCACACATTTATGTAACTCCAGACAAGCTCTATACCTTAGATATGGCAAAAGTCCATTAGCAGGCCTCCTCTGCGCTCAGGGCTACGCAGGTGTGCTTTCTGCTTATAGAGGAGGTATGTGGCATACAAGTTTACACGCCGCTCTGGGTTGTTTACACTCAAGCACGAGAGAGAGGTCAGAGGCGCTGGAAATATCCCATGTGCTTCTGTGACTCGGCCGTTTGTATCTCCGGGATGATGTGGTCTAATTTTATACCTAGAGAGTTGAGTCTTGAAAGAGTTTGTGTTAAAAGATTGCGTGTGACCAGGGGTATGAAAAACTTGAGTAATCTGATTTGACTCCTGTTCTTATTTTTGCTAATTTTTACTTAATTACAATTGGAAATGACAAGTACTAGATAGGCAAATTTACATGAATACATTTGAACTACTTGACTGTTTACAATAGTAAATAGCAAACAGTAAATAGACAATCAAATGGATATTCTTAATTTAAAACCAATATTTTGTTTTTAAACGGCAGTGATTCAGCTTGTTATATTGCATATGGTCATATTTTTATTCCAGCATTGATGGTGGTTTGAGTCCCGGCTGGGCCAGTTGGCATTTCTGTGTGGAGTTTCACCATCTTCACCATGGTTTTGCATGGGTTTCTTCCGGGTGCTCTAGTTTCCCCTAAATACATGCACTATAGGTGAATTGGATGAACTGAATTAGCAATAGTGTATGAGAGTGTCTAGGTGTTTCCCAGTACTGGGTAGCAGCTGAAAGGACATCCGCTGCATAAAACATGTCAGAAAAAGTTGGCAGTTCATTCCATTGTGGTAACCCCTGATAACTAATGGTCTGTTTCCACTGAGTGGTATGGTACAGGTGGGTATGCTTTTATGGCTGTTTCCACTTTCAAAGGTACCATAAAGGGAACCGTACTGTACCACTTTTTTTCCAAGCACAACAGAAGAGTACCAAAATGCAAAGCTAGACGCGCAGCTGAACGCTATTGATTTACAGAAAAGCATCACTAGCGTGTACATAAGCCAGGAGAATGAAAACAAAGAAAGTGCTATTTTTAAATACACAGGCCAGACATTACACCGTAATACTACATACTGTACATATAATAACAAGCCATGGTTGACCCAAGCTCAAACAAACTTTGTTGAACAGCCACAAAGTCAAGAAAAACAAAATCTGCCGTGTCTTGCTGTAAAAGCGCGATCGGGTTCACTTTCTCCAGAGAGGTCGCCTCACGTCTGTATTTGAAATAATGAACTTCTTGAGCTGATGATAATAACGTGCATGTGTTTATTCAAGTGCTTCTGACATCCTTTCAGAAACGCACAAACGCGAGAGTGAAGAGCGAAAAAACAAAGGAAAAGACGGAAAAAACAAAGGAACAAATAATTCAGCAACCTAAAACATGAACAAACTGCCATGTTTAACTATTATCATCACCTTTTGCACTATTATGAACTGGGAATGACAGAAATACTTTCTAACAGAGGTTACATGTGCTGGTGAAGATTAAAGGTACAGATGAGAGGTTTGCACTGACTGTGGGCTATATTTTGCATGTTGTTTTTGAAACCAAATAAGGACTAAATGTATGCTCTGTGTAGTTTTTCTGTAATTGAAAACATATCGGAGACTGTCAGGGTCTGTATGTGTTCATATTTATTTATCAATGAATTAATTAATTAATTTTAATTGATCTGCAGTTATAATCAAATCATGTTCATAGATTTGATGAACATCAAATCTATGAACCCTGTAAGTCTATCTGACTAATTACTCCCCCATTTTTTATTTTAAAAAGTATAGGTTACTTTTACTTATTTAAATGTTCAAGTAAAATCTTAAGCTGGACTATTTTACAGCTAGATTTTTGAACTTTTAAGCTTTCAGATTTTTACTCAATATCTGTGTTTTTATCTGATTATTTCTGAGTGTATTTGACACATTACTGGAGTGTTAATGCCAAAAGGCCCATTTGAGCTGGTGTGTGTGTGGTGGGTGCAAGCAGCTCTTTAACACCTCAGGTCTCTAAAGCATAAGCCACACCCTTTATCAACAGTTTAAAGGAAATGCTGGTCTGGGACGCGGCAGACAGTGCAAAATTTCCATCACCTTTAGGCTTGACGTCAACACCACGGATATTACAATAAAGCACATTTTTAAAAATACTTAATGTTGTCGTAAATGTTCAGAGAACAAGACGGCTCCTATTGCGTCATTTAAAATGACTGAAAGCTCAGGCTTATTTACAGTACCTCTAATGGCCGAGGTTTAGTTGCATTTTATTACTTTAACGCAGGAAAAGAAAATGGTTCCTAATGGCACTACATAATTGTTTTTTTCTAGAACAAATCGTTCAAAAACACTTGCAATTCATGTGTGTTTTCTGTTTATTTATGCTCTCGAATTGCAATATGGGACCTAGATATTTGCACCGACAACATTTGAAGATCTGTCTATCGCCACCGCGGAATGAACCACCAACTGTTCCAGTACATTTTACACAGCGGATACCCTTCCAGCCGCAACCCAACACTGGGAAACACCCATACACACTCGGAAACACCCATACACACTCATTCACAACCATATACTCATACACTTTAGCCAATTTTGTTTACCCAATTTACTAACTGTATAGCTCATGTGTTTGGACTG
The DNA here is from genome assembly GCF_052040795.2 of Danio rerio. Classification (NCBI taxonomy): domain Eukaryota; kingdom Metazoa; phylum Chordata; class Actinopteri; order Cypriniformes; family Danionidae; genus Danio; species Danio rerio. Next base: position 38,362,546 of record NC_141043.1, on the reverse strand, counting down.
TTGGGAGGAAACCTAAGCAAACACGGGGAGAACATGCAAAACTCCACACAGAAATGCCCACTGGCTCAGCTGGGACTTGAACCAGTGACCTTTTTGCTGTGAGGTGACAGTGCTAACCACTGAGCCACCATGCGGCCCAAATCCAGATGAATATTAATTAATATTTCAGGACACCAAACATATTAACAAATGTTAATACTAACTTTATTAAACCTTTTCAACTTTTCTAAAAAAAAAAATCAAGGTCCCATATTGTAGTTTTGAGCTAAATGGAAAGCAAGCATGAGCTATGAACTGCATGAGCCTCTAAATGACAGATCATTTTAAACATGTTACATGTTACACTATATATTAATATGTTAATGTAAACCATTTACACTAGTGCCATCAGAAGAGGTTTACCTATTTATTTATTTACTTTACTTTTTTTATTTCAAAGTTTTCTATGTTAAAATCTCAGATAAACTAAATGCAATTATGTATGCTTTTATAAGTATATAAGTATATATAAGTAATTTATTATGTGTGCTTTGAATGTGGACCTGCGGCACTGTGGCTTTATGGTTAGCTCTGTTCCCTCACAGCAAGAAGTTTTCTGGTTCGATTCCTGGCATGCACTATAGGTAAATTGGATTAACTAAACTGGCTGTAGTGTAGGAGTTTGTGTGTAAATAAGGCCCAATCCCAATTCTACCCCTTAGCCCTTCCCCTTCCTCTCGTTTTGCATGTTCAAGTAAAGAGGTAGGGGTGTCCCAATCCTCTTTAGCTTAAATGCGTAGTGCTAAAGGAAAGGCTAGATAGCCCTTCAAAGTAAGATTTTTCAGGATCACACTCGAAACCAATGGGTAAGAAAATTTCTCAGAATACACCAGCTACAACAGCAGCATGGCTGCACACGGAAGTCAAAAGGTGCACGAATTTGTATTTATTTTGTCATTATTACAAAGTTTTACAACAAATGCGTTGACATATGATGACGTGTGAAGGTGCTGTGCTGTCCCATTTCTTAGGGATTCCCCATAACACTCTGTTTTAAGGGCCAAGGAGATGGGGAAGGGGTAAAAAAATAGAATTGGGATTGGGCCTAAGGGTTTGTTTATAGGTGTTTCTTAATACTGGGTTGCAGCTGGAAGGACATCTGCTGCGTTAAAACAATGGAATAGTTGGCGGTTCATTCATCTGTTTCTACCTCTAAAATAGAGATGAAGAATGAATGAATGAGTGAACAAATTAATGAATGAATGAACGAACGATTGAATGAATGAATGAATGTGGATCTTTAATATGCTTCTGGATTTATCTTCCCATTCTTTTCCAATCTATCTAACATAACCCCATTGGCTTTACCACAGTTATAGCCCATATACCTCATATTTTAACTGGACTTAATTTGTATCTTGCCAATTTAACAACATAATACTTCTTTAGGACAGTCTTTGTGAAAATAATCTTTGTGCTGTATTTTCCCTGCACCAAACATGAAGCTTGCCTCTCAAGACAAAGAGCAGAAATGTGGAGTCATATGTCTTCTGGTAAACAGAGTGACTTCATGTTGGCCTTCTTCAATAGTGGCTTCCTTCAAGCCTCTCGCACACTGAGGCCAAATCTGTGACACGCTGAGAGATTGTCCAGACATCCAGCGTTTCTTCCATTCCAGCCAAAGACTTCTGGCTGCTTGGTCACTTCTCTGACAATCGGCCTTCTTGTTCAGTTTGGTAGAAGAGCCTGATTTCAGTGGTGCCTGTTTTTTCCATTTACTTATAATGGAACAATCACAGCCTCCAGAATGAGGCCAAGTTTTAACCAGTTATTAACTTACTCAAGGATTTTTCTTACTTAATGTCAAGGTACCACAGCTCTTCATTAATAATGAAAGCAGAACTAGAATCTGATCTGTTGCTTTAGTGGTGTTACACAGTAAATACAGAAACCATTCTACCCTTAAGTGAAGTTTCAAAAACTAATTTTGAGAGAGGAGCACGTGATATGATTGTGCACCGCTGGCCACTCATCTGTAATCAGTAATAATCCAATCAGAATGATCCTAGCTTAATATAAATGGATCACTTTCTGCTTATTGCTTCTTCTTCTTCTTTTTGGGAAGAATCCCCCCTTCCACCCTATCTCCTCCTTTTTCTCCCCTTCTAAAGGGGGAGCGATTAAGACCTACTTGATCTCGGTTCTCCTGATATGCTTCTAGACCGGGCAAGAGCCCTGGGCTCAAATATCTCCGAGCTCAGGGTTCTCTCCCGGGACAGCATGCCAAACCTGCTATAAACGTCAAGCATATCTAAGTGAAAACTCTTGAAATAATGTTTGCTGCTTGTTCAAACTCTTTATTTAAAATTAGTTGAAACAATTATTGATTTTTAGTGGCAACTTAATTGTTTTATGTTCAAACCACTTGCATTTCTTAAAATTAACAAGTTAACTTAAGTGAGGTTTGTTTATAAACTAATTTCCAGAGGATCATGTGCTAATGATTTATCACGGCCGGTCTCGCATTAGCTAATCATTATCTTCTAATCATTTGAGCCCTGAGCTGCAATAAATAACAACAGTTTTTTCTTCTTAACAACACTTTATCTTCGTTTGGAAGAAACTCCCCTTTCTCCCCAATTCTCCTTCTTTACCATTGATCGGGCGGCACGGCGGTCCAGTGGTTAGCACTGTGAGCCCCACAGCAAGAACACTGCCAGCCCTGGTCTCGCCAGGCCAGTAGGTGTTTCTGTGAGGAGTTTGTATATTCTCCCCGTGTCCGCGTGGGTTTTCCCTGGGTTCTCCGGTTTCCTCCCACCATTCAAAGGTATACATCATGCATAACAATCAAGCACTTGTCTAGCCCCTTTTCTCACGTGTTCCCTTAGCTACCGCAGCAGTGAAGTTCTGAGATCCACCGTTTGAATAGAACACAGCCAGGAACTATGCTTCTAACTACAGCTCTAGAGTTGCAAGTGTACAAGTTTGCAATGCAGTTTGCGAATATTTATTGGAACGATGGGTTTGGGAAACAACAAATAAATTAACTATGTTTGTAACGACAAAACTTGCTACCTTAGTTGGCTAACAATGGTTTTCGGAAACGCATCTTTCTTTAAGTTAAATAACAGCAAATGTCCAATCTTGGGTAAGCTATCCTTTTAATAAGCCGTTAATTGGAAACCTTTGTATCTTTTTAAAATCCTTTATAAAAAAAAAAGCTATTGACACTTAACCACTTAAACTCTGCGGACCCAGTACCGTGACGTCATCGACTTTCGCTTTCAGATTTAAAGGGCTAGCGTTGCACCAGACCCCTGTAAGTGGTGTTGTTTGAAAGTGTAGAATCTATATTTTATGCACATATGCATCACTTTGGTTTTTATTCTACTGTATAAAAGTTATTTACACTTAAATACACAGTATTTTGGATACCCGAGCTAGGTATTTTACATTGGTTCATTTTCATATTTTTTCATATGACACATGTACAAGTTATAGCTCAAATGAAAGCTCTTGCTGGTGCTCATACAGTTCTAGCATTCTTTTTACTGAATTATATTCATATGTCAAACAGTTGTTGAATGAATTGTGGTGTTTCCATGGCGCAGAAATGTAAACAATACATTCATGATCAATAAGCAGCCCCAGATAGCACAGACAGCTGTCATCTCTTACCTTATGCTGTGCCCTTCAGGGCCATTCTCCTCTGTTTTTGAGGTGATGTGCATAAGTAATCCTTTTATATGTCTGATGTGGTCCAAACACAGTGTGTTTGATCAAACAAAAGAATAGTGAAATATGTAAACAAGGATCGGTCCCTGTGGCTTGTACAGCACCTCTCATCATAACTTTTGCATAGATTATGGTACGGACATTTTTTTTTTTTCCTATGATTACAGACATGTTCAGGAACCACCAAAATTAATTACAGCATGCTAGACCACACAGAACCTAAAAACTACACTTTCAAATTTGAGTTTATAAAAAAAAAATACAAAAAGCGCCTCTTTTTTTAGGTGTTTATTATAACACAGATGACATATACCGTTATTTTAAACACTTTCAATAGTGTTTTATGAAAATTCAAAGGGTTTTCTTTAAAATGATACCAATTTTTTGCATTTACACCTCTGCATGTGGATTTGGGAAGCTTTTAAATTTGGGTAGGCAAAATACAGGCAGAAATCCCCAAATAGCAGCAGAGTTTAAGTGGTTAACTTCTACCTATTTTATTTGTGGGATTTGAATGCAGGAATTGAATTAAACAGTGAATTTAAATCTGTTTGAAAACACTTAATTTATTGCAACTTAGTGTGGGTCGAATAATCTCTGTGAAACTAAGCCTCCACTTCCCACAGTGCGCTACACCCCGGCTTCTCTGGAAATTTGTGTAGCTTAAATTGAAGTTGAGGGATTTTTTTAGTGCCGCACCATTCCCCACTGGGTCCCTGCGGCCTGAAGCGTCCCAGCAGTAATTGCTCTTGGCTGACAGCAGCATGTTTAGGTAAAACAGCTCGTAAGCCCAACGGTGGGTATGGGGCCAATTAAGCAGGAATGAGGCTCACTGTATGGATTTTAGTAATCATCATTACCATTCTACTGGTCAAAGACTAAATAGATAATGTGTATTTGTGAAGGAGTGTGTGCAGATTGAGTTGAGCCTTTTGTGCGCCTCATAGTCTATTGACGTCAAAAGTTTTTGTTTGATTGGTTTTTAAAACCGCTTTTTCAAATTAGGTGTGCACCCAGGAATTGCACCCGAGGCCACTTGGAAAAAAAAAAAGAAAAGAGGGGTCTGGAAAATCAAGAACCGGTTCTCATTCTGGTTGAAAACAACAACTACACCGCATCCAAATGATTTAGGAGATGTTTAAATCTGTCTTTTATTCTGACTCTTTCATATTTTCAATCTTTTAAGTTTCATTAACAAATGACAGCTCATTCTTTTCAGCAAATCGATCATAAAAGACCAAGAATAAGTCTTGAACTCATCATCTATCAATTTAAATGTATTTGGATGAAAGTATTAGGTTTTATATTTTGCTTCAGTTATTATACTTCAAATATAATCAGTACTTAAAGGGATCGTTCACACACAAGTTATAATTTCCTCATCATATACTCGCAGAGTATTCTTCAGAGTTTCTTCTGTTTTGAATTTTGAAAAATAATTTAACATCCATTGTAGGACTTAGAAATACTATTCATATTTATACACTACAACTTATATACATAAAGTCAGTGGCTGTTTTTATCCAACATTCTTCAGAATATCTTCTTTTGTCTTCAACAGTAGAAAGAAACTCAAACAGGTTTGGAACAAGTGGAGAATGATTAAATGGTGACACAATGGTAATTTTTGGGTGAACTATCCCTGTATTGTGTTGTACAAACGTGAGCTCATACAATTTATTACATTTGAAATAATTTCTTAATTGCAAACACTTCTTGCTGACAGATATTATAAACAGATAAATATTTATAATTTGGGACTGCACTGTGAACTTAAACACCCACCGGCCACTTTATTAGGTACACCTGTCCAATATTTCTAATCTGCCAATCACATGGTAGCAACTCAATGCGTTTAGGCAAGTAGACATTGTCAAGATGTTCTGCTGCAGTTAAAACCGAGCCTCAGAATGGGGAAGAAAGGGAATTTAAGTGACTTTGAATGTGGCATGGTTGTTGGTGCCAGATGGGCTGGTCTGACTATTTCAGAAACTGCTGATCTACTGGGATTTTCATGCACAACCATCTCTAGGTTTTACCAAGAAAGGTCAAAAAAGATGAAATATCCAGTGAGCGGCAGTTCTGTGGGCGCAAATGCCTTGTTGATGCCAGAGGTCAGAGGAGAATGGCCAGACTGGTTCCAGGTGATAGAAAGGAACAGTAACTCTAATAACCACTCGTTACAACCGAGGTATGCAGAAGAGCATCTCTGAACGCACAACACGTCCAACCTTGAGACGGATGGGCTACAGCAGCAGAAGACCGCACCGGGTGGCACTCCTGTCAGCTAAGAACAGAAAACTTAGGCTACAATTCGCACATGCTCACCAAAATTGGACAATCGAAGATTCTGCCTGCGACATTCGGATGGTAGGGTCAGAAATTGGCGTCAACACAATAAAAGCATGAATCCATCCTGCCTTTTATCAACGGTTCAGGCTGCTGGTTGTGGTGTAATGGTGAGGAGATATTTGGCACACTTTGGGCCCATTAGTACCAATTGAGCGTTGTGTCAACACCACAGCCTACCTAAGTATTGTTGCTGATTATGTCCATCCCTTTATGACCACAGTGGACCCATCTTCTGATGGCTACTTCGAGCAGGATAACGCACCATGTCATAAAGCACAAATCACCTCAGACTGGTTTCTTGAACATGACAATGAGTTCACTGTACTTGAATGGCCTCCACAGTCGACAGTTCGTAATCCATAAGAGCACCTTTGGGATGTTGTGGAATGGAAGATTTGCATCATAGATGTGCAGCCGACAAATATGCAGCAACTGTGTGCTGCTATCATGTCAGTATGGACTAAAATCTCTGAGAAATATTTCCAGTATCTTATTGAGTCTATGCCACGAAGGATTAAGGCAGCTCTAAAGGCAAAAGGGGATCCAGCCTAGTACTACTAAGGTGTACCTAATAAAGTGGCCGGTAAGTTAATAACAACATTTTTGCTAATTAAGTTAATTTTTATCAATGGTAATAATGATTTTTTTTATTTGCTAATTCAATTAATAGGGCACAAGGTATTAAAAATCTACGTTTAAAATACTTCACATAATTTGTTATGCTTGAAAAGGAATTGAACAAATACTGCCTCACTATTGTCACTAAATGTCATAAAATGTCACTATTTCATAGTAATTATTAATGAAATTTACTAACATGTTAAATTTAGTATGTTAAATTTTATTTTAACAAATTCAGAAAATATATTATAACTTGTTAAGGGAATTTCCCAGAGATGGGTTGCGGCTGGAAGGGCATCCGCTGCGTAAAAACTTGCTGGTTAAGTTGGCGGTTCATTCCGCTGTGGCGACTCCGGATTAATAAAGGGACTAAGCCGACAAGAAAATGAATGAATGAATGAATGTTAAGGGAAAAAGGGTCTTTGCATTTGGAATAAAATCCACCCACTCAAATTTGTGAAGGTGCCACTAAATAAATTCATTCATCTTTTGTCAATTAATAATTAAATTAAATAATTTTTGTGTTTGTTAATAAAAATCAAACATTAAGGAAGATGTAAAGCAGCAATTTCTGTTTGACTTAATTTAACAAAAAAACATTGAAAACAAGACATGTGTGGATCATATGACCAAACAGCCAAACAAACCGACCCGACAGTGCAAAAGTGATGATACCTGTGAATGTGCAATATATAGCCACACACCTGACCGATGTACAGTATGCAAGGACACACACTCACACACAGCTGAGTCACACAAGTGGTGTGACCGTCAGCTGATAAGAGCTGCTGGATACCAGAGACATTCTGGGCAGCGGCCGTTTCTCTGGCACTCGCCCCCCTCCGTTGTTTCCACAGGCTTTCTGACGACACGCCAGCATTACAGGCACTCGGGCTGAACTGGCAAACCTTTCAAAACCTGACTGACGGAGCTGGCATCATTTCTGCGATTGAGACACAAGCTAGTTCTGCTGATTTGGCTGTTCCATGCAGAGACTTTCACTGGCGTCACATTTGAGAGGGGACGGTCAGTGTCTCATGTTGGGAACAGAAGGAGAGTTTGTGTAATGCAAAGAGCATGTGATTATCTTCTGAGGATGATCTCTACGCTTTTCATTAAGCATGATGTCTCTTGAAGGCACATGTTCTTCTCTTTGTGCATTTTTGTTAGAGGTTTGATCAAAGTAGGAATAAATTGCATGTCACTGTGCTGAAAATCAGTCATTTCTTTGCCTTTCCAAAGAGTTCTTTCTCTTTCTACACTTGATATGAAGTGACTTATACAAAGAGTGAAATATATATTTTTTGGAGAATTGGTTAAAGAAACACACTACTTTTTTCTTTTTTTTTTTTAAATAGGCTTATTTGGCACGTACACAACTTTTTTATTTATTTATTTATTTTTATTTTTAAATAGGCTTATTTTACCCATTCCCATGAGTTAAACATTTGGCTTATTTGGCACTTACTCTAAAGGTAAGAATTTGAATTTTTGAATCCATTCAGTCCATCTCCAAGTCTGGCAAATGCACTTTTAGCTTAGCTTAGCATAATGCATTGAATCGGATTAGACCATTAGCATCTTGCTCAAAAGTGGCCAAAAAGATCATTTTAATATGTAAAGCTTGACTCTTCTGTAATTACTTACAGTAAAGTGGCTAATTCAAAGAGTCAAATCGTTTTTTAGGAATCAGTTAAAGGAAAACGCCACTTTTTTTTTTTTGGAAATAGGTTTATTTTACCTATTTCCTTGAGTTGGACAGTTGAGTTAAACAGTTTTTGAATCCATTTAGCCCATCTCCGAGTCTGGCGGAAGCACTTTTAGCTTAGCTTAGCACAGTGCATTGAATCAGATTAGACCAGGGGTCACCAATACTGGTCCTGGAGGGCCGGTGTCCCTGCAGGGTTTAGCTCAAACTTGCCTCAACACACCTACCTGGATGTTCGGTTAAAGGAACACGCCACTTTCTTTTGGAAATAGGCTTATTCTTTTGAGTTAAACAGTTGAGTTTAACAGTTTTTTAATTCATTTAGCCCATCTCAGAGTCTGGCGGAAGCACTTTTAGCTTAGCTTAACATAGCACATTGAATTAAATTAGACAATTAGCATGTCTTGCAATCAACAGAGTTTTCTATCAACAAACAAACAAGCAAATAATAATCAAGATCCTTTGTTACCGTTTAGTCAATAAAATAGGTGTGTACGATTAAATATATATATATATTTTAAGGTATTTAAGGTATATATATATATATATATATATATATATATATATATATATATATATATATATATATATATATAAATATATATATATATTGTTTGTCATTAAATCAAACACATCTCTTTTGCACCAAATCAGTGAATGAACTAAATTGTGCTCTGAATTATGTAAATGTGGATGATTCATTTATGCTAAATAAACTGAATGCATCCTGATTTGGATCTGCCATTACTAACTAATGGCATTTAATTGCGATGACTCAAATTAGTGACTTGTTTTTCCTTTTTGGCTCATTTATGGTTTCGAGAACCATGCAAATGAACTGATTCACTGAAATAAATCAAACTTCATAAGTAATGTCTGCTTGATGGCAAAAGCAGCATGCGGTGGAGCAGTTGGTAGCGTCACAACTTTTATTTACAGCCTATATAAAGCTGCCATTTCCATTATCATTGCAGTGCAATTTACTTGTTTGATTGTGCATGTGTTTGTGCATTTCTTCCCTCCTTTCTTCTTCTTTTATTTATTTAAATTTCCATTTATTTATGAAAGTTTAATTTAATTTTGCAAAGATTTTAGTAATGGTATGGGAAACATTACCACAACAGTAATGACTTCTTTGTCTCAAAAATAATAATAATAATTTAAAAAAGAAGTTAAATAAAATGAAATGAAAATAAAATATACACTAAATAAAACAATCAAATAAATAAAAACTAAACTAAAAATAAAATAAAATGAACTCAACAAAAAAAATAAAAAAATAAAACAAAACTTTAAAATAAAATAAATTACAATAAATAAAGACAAAATAAAACGATCAATTAAATAAAAACTAGCCTAAAATGATAGAATAAACAAATTAAACTCAACTAAAATAAAATAAAAATAAAAAACAATTAAATTAAACAAAACACTAAAATAAAATAAACACAAAATAAAACAAAACAATAAATAAAAACTAAACTGAAATAATAGAACAAAACACAATAAACTCAACTAAAGTAAAATACAAAATAAAACAAAACACTTAAATTACACAAAACACTAAATTAAAATTAAAACACAAAATAAAACAATCCAATAAATAAAAACAAAAATAAAATTAAACAAAACAATAAAATAAAATTACAAATATAATCAAATAAAAAAAAATGTAATAAATAATGAAACAAATTTAAAAACTAAACTACAATAACCCTGGTGGTTCATTCCGCTGTAGCGACCCCTGATGAATAAAGGGACTAAGCTGAAGGAAAATGAATGAAAATAAGCATTGCTGTGTCCACTGAGGATAACAGCTTGGAGCTAAATTAAAACTATCTGGCCCCAGTTAATAAAAGGAAGGTGGACTCTTTCTTTACAGGATTATCTTACCTTGTAAACATGCTCATTTATCTTGACGGGGTTTTAAATTCTGATTTGCGGTGCACGAGCCCTGTGCTTTTACTGTATCCATCTGGAATGGAGTTGCCAGGCGCTGTAACAGAGCTGTGGTTTGAAAGCTTGCAGAAAAAAAAAAAACATTAAGGCAGCATAGCTTCATTACGTGTTTGCTTAGCGCAGCATGGCTTGAGGCAGAGGTACTGTTTCCTGAGCCCCCACAATCATTCAAGACCCCCTGCCCACTTATATTCACTGTATGTGGTTGAATATACAGCATGCGGAAAATGGCAGGCCGGCGCTTCAGTTTGACTTATTGGAGGTTGGTGTAAATGAGACTAAATTAAACTCCTACCTCACGCTATTATAAGATCTCAGCGTGGATCTGATATGCGCGCTTAGGAGGGCTGAAAGAAGACCAAAATACCATCAAACGCACGTTCTTGTGGCACCGCTGACAAAAACAAACATTAATTTGTGCCTGCGAGCAAAGATGGCAGAATTCTGGTCTCCTACAGTACGTGCTGGGGAATCATGTGCCTGTCGAATAGTGAATAGAATAAATATGGCTTTCGGTATAGACCTACTGTATGCCATTTCTGAGTAGTGCTGATATGTAAATACAGGTCAGGGGCGTTTGGTGGCGGTGGTCATATGGTAATGTAATCATGGCTTGTATTTAAATATTGTAGCCCTGAAATGTTCTTTTTATTATTATTTTAGGAATTGTTATGTAGAGCTTTTTACATAAACTGTACCAGACTGAGACATTTCAGCCCTATTTTTGGTAGGAAACATATTTTTTGTCAGTTTAGTGGCTAGTTCCTGGGAATTTTTACCATTTCAGTTGGATGAAAATGTGTGATTTTTAAGTGAAGTTTATTTATAAACTAATTTCAAGAGGATCACGTGCTTATGATTGCTTGCGGTCATCCCGCATTATCTAATTTATTATTCATCAATCAGACGATTCCTAAGCCACCTTAAATACCATAAGTTCTATAAAACAGCCATCTTCGTTTTGAAGAATCCCCCCTTCCACCCCTACTCCTCCTTTCCTAGATGGGTGGCACGGTGGCCCAGTGATTAGCACTGTGTATATATTTATATATATATACACATAAATATAGCAAAATGCGATTTAAAGGCTTAACTATGTAGTTTATAGTTACACTTGACAAGTTAATTTAATTAGTAATTGGACAATTATCCTGTAGTCAATTAATAAATTAAACATTTTTTTACATAGTTAATGTACAAAATGATAACATGTTAATAAAACATTATGATTTTGTGTAAAATAAAAACAAATGTGTTTTTGTAAAAAACAAATAAAAAAACTGTTATATTGTATATATATTGATTTGAATTGAATTTTTATTTGACATATTTTAGTCAAGCTGTACAAAATACAAGTATTCTATACGTTTTAAAATAAAAACTGTTTAGGATAAAAACACAATAAAGTTTCCATTGTGGTCCTTGCTAGTAAAAAAAACAAAGTAGGGCTGCAAAATACACTTGATGCATAAAACAAATAGTACCTTCACATTTTAAAACAGGAACAAAATTATTCACAAATGCATTCATTCGTTTTCTTGTCGGCTTAGTCCCTCTATTACTCAGGGGTCGCTACAGTGAAATGAACCGCCAACTTATCCAGCATATGTTAACGCTAGCGGATGCCTTTCCACCTGTTACCCTATTTACAATATAATAACATACATGGATTACATAAAACATCATCATCCACCATGCATGTAATGCATGCACCATTTGGTAATTTGTTCCACATGATTGCACTTGTATATAAAAAGATATTTTCCGCACAAGACTTCTAAATTTAAATAAACAAATAATAAAATAGTACTATATGATATATATAATAATAGTACTAAATGTTGCCTCACCATTGGAAAATAGTTCACCAAATAACTTGGAACAACATTATTAAACATTTTCCGTCCCATTTAAAAAAAGAAAAGAAAAACATTCTTTCACTAACAGTTAACATGCCTAATTCTTTAAAAAAACTCTTTGTGCAAATGGGCTTTAGGATGATTTTTTTTATTATTATTTGTACTAATTTCTTTTGTGCCTTTTGTAACTTTTCCTTCATACTCTGTGAGCAGCTACTATACCAAAATGATGTAGCATAATCCAAATAGGGTTGAATCAAAGCTCCTGCCAATAATTTTAAAGAAGGAACATCCGACAGATCATCATGCCTTGCTAAAAAACCTACTTTTTTTACACATCTTCATAAAAACGTTTCTTGTCATAACATCTCCTGATAATTTATTGTCTATCAAACATTACAAATATTTTACATTTTTTGACTTAGTTATCAAATCATTAGTCCTGACCACAAAAGAATCACCTTCTTTAATTTCACTGTTGAAGCAAATAAAATAGCCTCTGTTTTACCCATGCACATAGAAAGTTTATTATCCAATTAACAGTTGTACAAATTTCTTAACTGTGAACTCATCATTTTTTCCAGGGCCCTTTTGTTTTGATTAAATACTAAAATTGCGGCATCATCAACATAAAGTCAACAAAACATGCTACTTTTAAATTATTAATATATAAAAGAAAAAATATTGAACCTAAAATACTTCCTTGAGGAACTCCACAATTGATTGATAAGGGAGAAGATAATACAGCCTTTATGTCAACTCCAGATATCGTCACTTTAGAACCTTAGAGGAAATAAACCACGGTAAATGCAGATAGAACCTTCTCATTCTGAAAAGTCATTTTTCACTTGGAATTATAAGGTTCTATCTGGCAGATCATTAATTGAAGCATTACTTTTCAATAAATACAATAAAAATATATATAGTTTGGTGTTGTAATAATATGTTGAGGCTTGAAGAAGTAACATTTGTGCTTTCTATAACATTTATTTAATGTTGTAGCATGAATATTTTTACTTGTTCAAGTTTACCATACAAGGCTGTGCTAAATATTTTATCCAGTGCAGATGTAAATTTTATGTAATTATTATGGTCATAATTATTAAACGTTATGCATTATATAAATTATTGAAATATATTTATTAAAATATATTTCCCTCATGAATTAAATTAAGTATTTGCCATTTAAGGTTTAATATTAAATTTAAAGACTTTAAAAACAAACAGACTATGAGTAAATGAGTTTAATAAACACTGAAAAGTGTTTCACTGACTATATATACACAAATAAAAATATTTCACATTTAATATATAATTTAAAAAAATATTTTGTTTCTTTTTTAACAATGTATAATTTAAAATGTAATCTCAATGTCAAAACATGCTTCTAAATCATCACATTTACACGCATCTCAATTTTGTGTGGTGTGGCATTATTTAGCCGACTTTGATTTTGTGTGATTTTGTCTTTCTGGTGTTCCCCGCTGTCAATGGAGCAGTCCAGCAAATGACAAAGAAAGCTGGTCTTGATTGGTCCTCGTGCGTGCATTAAAAATGCTGATTGGCTCACAGAAAGAACCTTATAGAGCTAAGCTAGAGTTTAACTTTCTAGATAAATCGTTTTTGTTTTTTAAATAAAAAGGCTTAAAATATAAACAACTTATTAAAAATAAAAGCACAATGTAAATAAGTTGTCATTTAATAAGAATATGTCAATAACTCAATTTTGACAAAAATGTCAGAGAGAACCTTATAATTTTAAGGTGATGATATATGCATATGAGCCTGTGCTTGACTACAGGATTTTATGTGTGCAGAAAACATCACCAGCCTTTACTAGGGATCACATTCAGTGTTTTTTTTGTTGTTGTTGTTGCTGAAACCCCTCAATAATTACCAGTCTCTCTGCATGATAATGATATCATTTAGTTTTTTAATGCTGTTCTGCAGCCTGGCTTTCATAAATGTCTTGTCTCAGCTAAAAGATGAGGACTCTAAATTGATTATGTGCCATATATTATGCTAAATTGTGTCAGTTTGTGCATATGACACTTGATGTATAGCAACGAGGCAAGAAACAATGCTGTTTCATAAGCTTTTGCAACGCACTGTTGATTTGCCATTATTATTCTCTGTGTGTTCATTATATAAGAAGAGGAATTTGAAAATATGCCATGATTATATTATACAGTTCCAAATGAAATCCAGTCTTGAAAGATTAATTCCAGCAGTCGAAAAGCGTTCGTGGTTTTTGTTGAGACCATATATTTTAGCCTCCATTGTGTTCGTGCTTGTAATTGTGAATAGTTTAAACCTCTGTAGTGTGTTCTGGGCTGAGTGACCGAATTTAACGGGACAGACCCCATTCATCATCCCGCAAATGAGAGATGAACGTGTATTTTCATGCGCCGTTAAGACAAAGGACACATTATTATTCTGTCTGCATGAACCCCGCAGCATCATCTGTAAAGTTTGCTTTTTTGTTCACAGTAAATAAGATGGTGGGCATTCATCTTTGATCAAGCGGCAAAGACAGACGGGCAGTTGACAAATAAGCAGCACAAATGCTTTAAAAAACAAAACACCATTTTTGAAGAGAAAATTGCTGATGTTTGAGAAAATATACAGTTGAGGTCAGAAGTATTAGCCCCCTTTGATTTATTATTATTTTTTTATCTTTTAAATATTTCCCAAATGATGTTTAACAGAGCAAAGACATTTTAACTGTATGTCTGATGATATTTTTTTTCTTCTGGAGTAAGTCTTACTTGTTTTATTTCAGCTAGATTAAAAGCAGTTTTAAATTAAAAAAAAAAAAACATTTTAAGGTCAAAATTATTAGCCCCTTTAAGCTATTTTTTTGATAATCTAAAAACCATCTTTATACAATAACTTGCCTAATTACCCTAACCTGCCTAGTTAACCTAATTAACCTAGTTAAGCCTTTAAATGTCCCTTTAGGCTGCATAGAAGTGTCTTAAAAATATATAATCAAATATTATTGACTGTCATCATGGCAAAGATAAAATAAATCAGTTATTAGAAATGAGTTTTTAAAACTATGATATTTAGAAATGTGTTGAAGAAATCTTCTCGCTGTTGAACAGAAATTGGGGGGAAAATAAACCGCTAATAATTTAGGGGGGCTAATAACTCTGACTTCAACTTTAAGAGTTCATAGCAAAACTTAAAAAAAGCAACTCTCAATAATGATATTTAAATAGCTTGACAGAAATTATTCTACACTGTTGGACACAAATATTTGTAAATTAGCAGTTTTCTGTATTTTTTGATTCATGCCTTTGGACTGTGCACCCGGAGGAAACCAACACAAACACTGAACATGAGGGAGAGCATGCAACTCCACACAGAAGACCAACTGGCCCAGCCGGGACTCAAACCAGTGACCTTCTTGCTGTGAGGCAACAGTGCTAACCACTAAACCAAAATGCTGCCAGTTTGCCCGTTATACTGTTGATAATTATTTCAGTCCAATGTGACAAATCTTTCAACCAGTGGTCAATGGATAGACTTTCTATATTCTTCCAATAGAGTGCTATCAAACGTCTTACAATAACAAGACACATGTCAGTCATTTTAGTTTGATTACCTTATAATGACAGACTTACAGGAAATAAACCCAAAGTATTTCAGCAGTAACTGGAATCGGTTTTGAAATAATTGAGGAAATGAATGTTATTACTTTTTGCCAGAAGGTCTTAATCACCTCACATTCCGAGATAAAATGAAAGAATGTTCTTTGAAACATATTCAGTCGGGGAAATAAGCATTGAACACGTCACAATTTTTTCTCAGAAAACATATTTCTAAAGCTGCTGTTGACTTGGAATTTTCACAGAATGTTGATAACAACCAAATAAATCCATATATGCAAAGAAAACAAATCTAATTAGTTTACAAATAAAGTTATGAGTAATAAAATGAAATGACAGAAGGAGAAAGTATGGAACACATGAAGAAAGGGAGATGTAGAAAGGCAGTGAAAGCCCAGACAGCAGCTGAAATCGATCAGTTGTTATTCAGCAATCCTCTGCACTTCATCACTGTAAATTAATATCAGCTGCTTTAGTCCAACATCTACATTAGCAGGGTGATGTAAATGAATCCAGGGTGGACATTTCAGCAAGAAAATGATGAAAACCACAGAGAAGGAAACTCTCAAATGCTTTCAGAGAAAAAAATAACAAGCTGTAGAATGGCCCAGCCAATCACCTGACTTGAATCCAATAGAAAATACAAAATAAAAATCAGATTTGATTGACAAGATCCACAGAACCATCCAGATTTTTACACTCTGTTGAAGAAAAACTCACCTGAGCAATGAATGTGACTTCATTCTCCATATGAGAGGCATCTTTGAGCTGCCATCACCAAAAAGCCTTTTATATAAAGTATTAAATACGTTTCAGTAGTTCATTATTTTCTCCTTGTGTCATTCCATTGTTATTACACAGAACTCATTTATCAGATTATTTTAGTTTTGTTTCATTTTTATTTTTGTGTTGTTTGTGTTTTTACCATAATCTGGTTTAATTCAATGTCAACAGCTCCTTTAGAAATATTTTTCCCAGGAAACAACATGAGGTGTTCAATACTTATTTCCCACATGCACTGTATCTGGGATGTTTGGGGTTTAACGTGTTACATTGTTCAGGTGTGACATAAGTATGCGTTGCTCAGTTGTATTGGATCATCTTAGATTTAGTACTTTAATTGGCAAATGCTTGGCTTTAACACGTTTCTGACTCCATTCTAAATCCGTGAGGTTGCATTGTTTTCTGCATTTTAAATGACCGAAATGGTCATGATCACCATCACTTTTTGGAAGATCGCTGCAGAACTTCATGCTCACTCATGAACTACAAATCCCTGCATGTCGTTACACACACCAGTCACTATTCTCCACTGATCACACATGCACAGCTGACTCTCGTTATTATTGATTATGCGGACTATATATACACCCTACACAGATCAGTCTGCAGTGAATCTTTGTTGTTTCCTGTCACGTATATTTCCTGTCTCTGTGTTTTTGCCTTAGTCTAAGTTTGTTGTTTGTTTTGTTTGTACTTTGGATCAGTGCATTGCTTATGACCTTATGAATGTTTTGACTATGATTTTGGATTGTTTCATTCTTGATTTTTCCTATTTTTGTCCACGATTACCTGCATGAATACTTTCTTTATTAAGTTATTATTGAGCTGCACTTGGATCCTACCTCTCTTGTCTTCGCCTTGCCGTGACCCAAACGTGACAGAAAATACTAATTGGTTTTATGTCTTATGTGATATCTGACAATGAAAATGCAATGTCCAACATAGGCATTTAGATTTCTGGAGATAGTGAATTATGTAGCCTAAAGTATAGCTGTATTTCGTCTTTAAAATGGGAAGGTATGACTGCGTTCAGCTGACCGCTTACCTCTGGCTCCGTATGGACGAGTTTCAAGCTGTTACCAGTTTGTCCAGTAGCTCGCAATGTACATCGGCAGACTTGAGATGCAGAAATTTGAACACGATGGCGAGGTTTGAATCAGGCAAAGAACAGTTCCAGAAATCGGATAAGACAAAAATAGGAGCCAAAAAATTTAATAAACAAGAAAATAATTGTGAAAATGTGATAAAATTGGAAAACGTGGTAAAAATCAAGCGAGGGCTTTTCTTTTTTTGGATTGCTTTAAAAAACACTGTCAGTTGGGTTAAGGGAAGTGGGTGGGCGGGGGAAACGGTGCTTTTTAAAAACACTATTGGTTAGGTTTAGGGAAGGAGGAGGGTGGATCAGTCAATCAGTCAGTCGGTCGGTCGGTCAGTCAGTTGTCAGCGGCCTCTGGTGAATTTACTCGAGAACAGCTGGTGTGATCGGCACTCGCAAGAGAAATTTGAGATGTTAAAAAGCATACACAGCAAAACTGCGTACCTCCTGGGCATATTTGGCGCTCTCCAGAAATGTATACAGGGGTACATTTTCAGAATGAGCCTGGGTTGACAATGTCACGTTTATAATTCACAAACATGCTCACACGATTTAACATCTGAGATGCATTTTATTACAAAGCAAATGTGCTGCTGTTCCCTGTTGCAAAATATTCCACAAATTCAGTCGAACTGTTCGCAATTAATTGATAAAAAAAAAAAAAACATTAATACTGAACATCAAATGTCAGGCTAGTCAACAAAGGAACATTCAAGCCAGAAACCCACCATGTGTCTCTATCAGTCCGTACAAGCATGTGTTTGCTTTTCCCTGCAGTCACGCAACAGTGCGCTTAAACTTATTTCCATCCATCACTTTTGAATCCTCAAACTGTATTTTGTAATACTGATCCTGATGGCCATTGCAGGGACTGAGAGACATCATGAACAGAGAGAATCATCTGCTGTGAGGGAAAAAAAGGACAAAAGCTGGCAGAGAAAGACTGATATTCTGCCAAAAACTTCCATAAGAATGTCTGAGGGTAAAACAAGGTGCGCACACACATTTGGGTTTCAGGAGAAGCTTTTTTTGTACCTCACTATATAATTTTCTCTGAAGTCTTGACAATGGATCTACTAACAATGGTGGCTTTGGCAGTTTTGTAAACAGACGTGCCGTATAAATAAAAAGAAACGTACAATGGAGTGGGTATAGCTAATGACACCTGAGATGGTAAGACAGTAGAAAACTGCAGAACCGCCTGGAGAAACTTTGTGGTGTGGGCAAGAATAATTTCAGCTGGTGTGGGTTCACAAGTTTATTCTGGAGTGAAAACTTTTACTTGCAGTATTTTGACATGCCACTGAGTTCATATGTGTACTGTAAGGAATTTCAGGAATACAGTATAGGTTTACTGTGTCTATCTTGGTCTGTGTAAAACAATACTGGTCTGTGTAAAAGTACAACTGAGATGCACTTACTCTATTGTATCAGATACACTGTAAAAAACTGAACTGCAAAGTTGACTTAACTTAATTTTTATAATTATGCACATACCTGTAGTTAATTTTCTTAACTTTAGGGCAATGGACTTACTAATTTTTATTTTTTTTACAGTAAAGTCAACTAATGGCACGTTTCCATTGGGTGGTACAGTACGATACAGTAAGGTTTGAGTCGGTACCGGTCACTTCTTGCTTGAGAAAATGTCAAAGTAAAGCTGCATGGGTCGTTCACATATCATATGAGAAGCTCTTCTCACAAAAAAAGATGCTTCATACACAAAATACTTGTGTATAAATGTTCATTACTAACCTTTCTATAAGCATGATTTGATTATAACAGCAGATCAATGATAGCCTACTGTAAAGTCTGCGATTACATAAAAAAAACTAAATAAATGCAACATAAAAGGAAAACACACAGACCCTTACAGTCTCCGACATATTACCGATTACAGAAAAACTACTCACAGCATACATTTAGTCCTTATGTGGGTTCAAAAACAAACACGCAACATACAGTATAGCTCACAGTCAGTGCAAACCTCTCATCCGTATCATTAATCTTCACCAGCACATGTAACCTCTATTAGAGAGTAATTCCGTCATTCCCGAATTTGTAATAGTCCAAAAGGTGATGTTAATAGTTAAACATGGCAGTTTGTTCATGTTTTAGATTGCTGAAAGAATCATTTGCTCCTTTTTTTTTCAGGCTTCTCCTTTGTTTTTTATGCATCAGTCTCGCATTTGTTGAGGAGTCCGGAGTCTCATCTCCTATACAAAAGAAAACAACAACAAAGATGATTGACCAAAGAAATAATGTAAAGTCAATTTTAGTTGACATTTAAGTTTAAAGAGACATAAAAAATCTTCAGAGGTAGGTAAAGCCAAAATAACAACACAAAACAATTTTAAACCCTCTTACCTGCACTTAAATTAAAACAAATGAAACAACATTCACTTACCTCCCTACTAACCACAAAACATAAGAAAAATTTATAAAACAAAAAGGTACCCTCCTCACCGCATGCGTCTCCATATATTGATCTCAATAATTAAATAGTCAACACTCAGCATTAAATTCGACAGATCAAATCCAACATAAGTTTTTACAAATAAACAAAACAAGCCGGGAGACAGGAAACTCTCTGAACGATCTTCGAGTCCGGTTTAAATATACTTCGCCAACATGCCAGCAAGCTTTCACGTGTCAATGTTTGATTCATCACACCTGTGTGCTCATAATGAAACCTGACAGAGAGACAGCAGAGAGAGGTTTAGAGAAGACAACCACAACAAAAAAACAGACAAATACAACAACACAAAGAAAAACTCACTAACTTCAAATAAAATCACTTTTCTTTTGTATATTTTATTTTATTTATTATTTAATAAGTAAAAGAAAAATACATAACAGAAACAAAAACTAAACAAAGGCTAGAACTACAGAACCAAAGAACACAGTCCAAACAAATCCACCAGAGAACAGGCAATGACAACATTCAGTGGCTAACAAACACAAACTGAAACACATGGCTATTTAAAGTGTGCGATAAACTGATAAAGGGCTGCAGGTGTAGTGTAATCAAAGTCCATGAAGATCAGGTGTGATTTGCAGAGGATTATGGGATGTTTAGTCCTGTTAAGTGGAAGATGTAATGAGTGCCCCCTAGTGTGTGCGGTTGGTACTTTACTTGGTGACCTTGACAGAATGTGTATATATAAAATGTTGTATAGCATACTTTTTTCCCTTTTTTACAGGTACAGTGAGTAGAGTTGCTAAAAAAAAATCTTATGACTGTGTTAAAAAGATCTCAAGCCAGTCTTAGGTATAAATCTCCACATGACTGTCTTTCTGTACATATGAACTAAACTGTAAGCCTGACAACTCTGTGTAAAGTTTGTGAAATCCCTCATTAATATCTCCTCTGACTTGCTGAACTAAAGTCTGCAGCAGTGAAATCTCAGAAAACCCAGAAAAGAGGACAAATAAAGCTTCAGAGCCCCTTCATACCTGCTTCTGTACAGCAGGTGTTTCACTTTAGACACTGTATACTTGAAATATCACTTGTCTGTCTTTTAAAGACCCATTCGTCTTCCAGTAAGTCTCCATATCGAATATCTCATGGATGGAAAACGAATAGAGGATCGACGTCTGTTTCTGAAGACACTCGTCACAAGCATTCCAGCATTTTAATGGATGTATTAAATGACTTCTCTGATGATCCAGTCCTTTTATCACGCTGCTATGACATAGTGTTATAGCATTACATAATATTACTACTGAAAACGACCGTGACTCAAAGAGCAAAAACTGCTGTTCGTTTGCCTATTAAACCCTGGAGGTTGAAGCTCGCTCTGGCTATACAGTAAGTCAAACACTGGAAGCACTTCCTAGTAAAGGTTTTTCTAAGAACGCAGATAAGACAATTGCATGGAATGTGGGCCTGTTCAATCAAGCACAAGCAATACTGTCATATGAAACTTCACAAGGGCTTATTACTAGGCAGCACACAAGCTCAGTAAATAAACAAGTTCAAAGAAAAGCATCTGCTTCTTTTCAAAGGGAAAATTTTGTTAGTTCAGCAATGAAAACTATTATTATTAATGAGTATTTTAATTAGATTTAAATATGTAAAAGTATTTTTGTGTATTCATTTAAAAAAATTAAAAGGGCTTCTATTTTGCCACTTGTACAAGATGCAATACGGTGTCTGTAACGTTTCAGCTCAAAATACTTATCAGATAATTTTTTATACCCTCCTGAAGATGTGAATTTTGGTGTTAGTGGTTTTTGTTGCATGCGCCTTTAAATGTAAATGAGCTGGTTCTCCCCGCCCACCCTTCCCACAATGTGTTTGCTTCTCCTGCTGCGTCATGTTAGATAAACAGCAGTCAGAGACAGACGTGAATGAAGCAGAGATTCTGTTTGAGTCAAAATATCAAGTAAGGTTATTTGATGTGTAATTTATTCAAGCTTTTCTGCAATGATGAGTCACACACAAATGCTGTTACAAAGTTTGCAGTACACACACTCACACGCAGACATGTTCAACTTTGCACTGTATTTGCATGATTTACACTTGTAAAACTCATTCTGGAGGTGCAGCTGATCACAGAGAGTTGAAACATCTTTTAATCCTAGTTTCTTTGCAAATCACGTTCTGTGGATATGTTTATATGTGTTACTACAGAGACATGTTATTATTCTCCTGTCAATCTATTTGGTGGGCAGGAAAAACCACACTCCTACACTGTAAAAAAAGGTGCATCAAAGGTGCCCTTTAAGCCTTAAACATTAAAAAAAAAACGGATCATGCATTCAAATTGACATGAGATCAAATTTGGCTGCTTTGGTAAATTGTATTTAAAATCTAACCATTTGCTTCTGTTCTGGAACAGCCATTTTTTTTAGATGACATCAGTTTGACTGCTTGGGTGAAATATAGTGCTGTAGCTAACAGCCGGTTATTAAAACAGTCCACGCTTCCCAAATACTGATGTCCATGCGTTTCATTTATTTACCACTGTGAAAACTAAAAAGAGAAACAAACAAACCAAATGTTTCACACAACTAAAATCAAAATGACATCAAAATAAACTAATAATATACAAACAATGTTTCGTTTACCGTGTTGGCCTGGCAGTAGAATAATCAGGAGCATTTAACGTGTCGTCACCTTAGAATTATAAGGTTCTTTCTGACATTTTTGTCAAAATTGAGTTATTGAAATATTCTTATTAAATGACAACTTATTTACATTATGGGATGTTTTTTTTTAATAAATTTTAATGTCCTAGCATTTTAGGACTTTTTATTTAAAAAACAGAAATTACACATACTGTTTGCTATGGAATGCAAAAACTTTGAAGCTCAATATCTCAAAATCATTTAAAAGGCGGATCGCACCATTGAGATCGCACCATATTTATACCAACTCCTGCAGATTAAATCTGTCAGAGAATCACGTGACTTTAGACTCAAGCCAACTGGAAACAATTACGTTTGTAAGATAAACATACACCAATACACATTCAAATAATGAAATGCAAAACAATTAACAACCAGAAATACAAGCTGACCTCACACAACAATGACATCGATTGCAACTTACTGTCGTCCACCGCACCATTGGTACCCTTTGACAGTGGAGACACAAGCCTAATAAAGGTGAACCGAACTGAATCGTACCGTATCCATACCACTCAGTGGAAACATGCCATAAGACTCAAAATCACCCCAGAGTAGATGAAAACATTGCCTAAAGTACACAAGGATTGACTTTTTGTTTCATCGTATTTTCTCTTTTCTTTGTTGTCAGAAATTGGTTCTTTATAGAGTTTTTTTAATGACCATTGATTAAATGCTTTGCGTTTCTTCATTCTAAATGCATCTGAACATCATGTTTTTATGGCTAATGTATATCAGCACGCTGCAGGAGCCCTGTTTCTGAAGGACCTCTTTAAACACATCTCGCTGTTCAAAGCTCTGAAGTAATCTGGACTCTTACACGTTCACTTCATTACTCTTGGCATCAGATCATCTTGTTTTTGAACTGTCGTAAAGTACCGCTTTTCCCCCCCTCTAGCTCCTCTGCCACACTATTTACTAGCCTTTTGCGGGTCAACCCAAATGCGAGTGCTATTTCAATTAAAGTTAATTCAAATGCTGCCTCACCGCCCCGCTGATTGAGAACAGTTGTTGTTCACAGTTTTCTGAAAGGTGACATTATTAAGCTTCCAGAAGCGTTAAACTTCTGGCTTCAGGAGGTCTGGCAGCTCGCCTTCCTGAATTTTGCTTTTTTATCTGTCTCCTGCATCTTTTCTCTCTTCCCCTTTTCATATAGCGTCAGCATTTTTATTATTTTTTTGGCTTGCGTACCTCATTATTTCACAGGTCTGTTTAGGTTGGAGTGGGTGTGCGTTCTGCGCTGATATCTCTCCAGAATTTTTCACAGAAGAGATCAGTGCTCTGGTTAAAGGCTCTTTTTTTCTCTTCACTCTGCACGTTTGGCTCTTGGGAAATGCTATCAGAGACTCGAGTCACAGAACCCCGAGCGCCAACTGTGTAGCCTGATTCATGAAACCTCAATGATGTTTCGTTTTCAGGCACAGCGATCACATTCAGCGAATGATGGGCCTCAGCGTTCCCAGCACCCACTGAGACAACCGTCAGCTGATGAGGCAAAACAAAGTATCAGTGATTGCGTATATGACCTTTAAACTTCATCAGAACAACACGGTTTTGAGAAATTACAGTAAAAATGTGTGTAAAATTTCACGTTAAGAAATTATTTTTGCTGCTTGTTCAAACTAATTGTTTAAAATGAGCTGAAACAACACAATTTCTGTCATTTTTAGGGTGGACAATGTTCACTTAAAATTTTTTACCTACAAAAACCTAATTTCCCTAATTTTGGTTTAACAGAGAGCAGATATTTTCAACACATTTCCAAACATAATAGTTTCAATATTTCATCTCTAATATCTTATTTATTTTATCTTTGCCATGATGACAATAAATAATATTTGACTAGATATTTTTCAAGACAATTTTATACAGCTTAAAGAGGCATTTAAAGGCTTAACTAGGATAACTAGGCAGGTTAGGGTAATTAGGCAAGTTATTGTATATCGATGGTTTGTTCTATACACTATCGGAAAAAAATAGAGCCTAAAGGGGCTAATAATTTTGACCTTAAAATGGTTATTAAAAAATTTAAAACTGCTTTTATTCTGGCCGAAATAAAGCAAATAAGACTTTCTCCAGAAGAAAATATATTATCAGACATACTGTAAAAATTTCCTTGCTCTGTTAAACATCATTTGGAAAATATATAAAAAAAAATAAATGAATTAAGGGGGGCTAATAATTCTGACTTCAACTGTATGTAGTTCCCAGCATGCTTTGTATGAGATTGCACTTAAAAGGGAAAGTCTTAACAATATAAGTAATTTTAGATGTTTTAAGTTAGACTTGTTAGAGTTTAATCTTCACTTAGCTTGATGATTTAGAAGAAGGTTTTGAATTTAAAGAAGAAAGCTTTGAAAAAGAGTTTGGCAGCCATGTTTTGGGTGTTGGCATGTTATTTATTGTCCAAGAGTTATTTAAGCAGTTGTTAAGTTTGAACTACAATAAAAAATACAAAAATTCTGGTTTTTCAATTTAAGTTATTTAGATTAATTGAATTCCCAAGAATATACTGTGTTCCAGGCAGTTCAAATGAAAGTGAACTGACATCATTGATTCAAAATGAAAACCTTGGGTTGCATTTGTCTAAAAAAAGCTGCAATGTTGGGTGGCATGGTGGCTTAGTGGTTAGCATTTTTGCCTCACAGCAAGAAGGTCGCTGGTTCGAGTCCCGACGGGGCCAGTTGGCCTTACTGTGTTGAGTTTGCATGTTCTTCCTGTATTGGCGTGGTTTTCCTTCTGGTGCTCCAGTTTTGAATGAAAATTCATTCATTTTCTTTTTGCCTAGTCCCTTTATTAATCAGGGGTTGTTATTCAGCATATTTTTTACGCAGCGGGTGCCCTTCCAGCTGCAACCTAACATTGGGAAACAAGATATTAACTGTTTATCTACTACATCCCTAATCCTACTCAATACTGTACCTAAACCCAACATTTCTCAATGCTGGTTAGCAATAGAGAAAAGTAGATGGGACCATAGGGAAAAATACACTCTGCATAGAAACATGTCTCTGAGAACACAGCTGTTCTTTTGTTTTTTTTATGTTCTAGTGATTTAAATCAGCTGTGTTAAATAAATGACCCACTTATGACCCAACTACTACCCTAATACTATTAATAAGCAGAAAATTAGGAGTTTCTTGAGCTAAATGTCATAGTTAATGGTTTGTTAATAGTGAGAACTGTACCTTAATATAAAGTGTGACTGTGAAATTGTCCAGGATGTGTTTAAATCGATGTTTTGCTTTTCGCACTGACTGCAGTTTGTAGATTTGTGGTATTTGGCAGCTTCGACTTATGTAGATCACTGTCTTGATTAGATCATTTAGAGGAAATTCACTAAGCTACCGGCAATTTGGTTGTAGTATATCAGCCCAAAAACACACATCTTATTTACTAACCACTGATAATCTAGCTGAATCAGGCTAAATGCAGATAAATAGGGCTTTTCTTTACTTTTCAGGTAAACACTCCTCTCAAAGGTATAAAAGGTGATTGTGACATCATAGCAACTCTTGTGATAAATTTTGAGGTACAAAATTTGTATTTTGTGATAAAAAGTTTGCTGGTATTATATATACAGCGGGGGAAATACGTTTTGAACACGTCAGGTTTTTCTTGGGAATAATATTTCTAAAGGTTGACATGTCTGTTGACATGGAATTAAAAAAGATTTTGTTAAAAAAAAGAAAAAAAGAAAGAAACAATACAAACAAAAATAATACAAAACCTAAATCTGAAGGATGAGTTGTGTGTAATAATGATATGACACAAGGAGAAAGTACTAAACTACTGAAATAGATGTATAAAAGGATTGCTGAATAACTATTTGGAGATTTCAGCTGCTGTCTGGGCTTTCACTTCCTTTATACACCTTCCTTTCTTCTCGTGTTCACTACGTTTCCCTGTGGCATTTTTTAATTTTAATATACATAACTTCATTTTTAAACTAATAAGATTTGTTTTCTTTGCATATATGGATTTCTTTGGTTGTTACCAACATCCGGGAAAAATTTCAAGTCAACAGGACCTATATATACTGTATGTATGTATATGTATGTTTATATTTATATTTTTAACACTTTTAGCTCATGGAACTCCTTAACAGGGAACTAAGTTCAGCTCAGCACAGTAGACAGTACCATTGACATGTGTACACTGATTTGCCAAAGGTTTCTCATACAAAACACTGGCACACTATTTTAATACAGTCACAGGACCTAAGCTGTTAGCATCATTTGTTTGTGATGTCATGTTTTTTTCCCTCTCAATGATATGTAGCACTGCAAGTTGTATGCAGTTTTATCTCTGAGACCTCTCTTTTGCTTTCAATTGCATAACTTATTACATTTCAATAACATAACATCAATAAACTGATGACACACAACAAAAACACTGATTGTTGTTTTAAAATATGTAGTTGATGTCACTGTTGTGCAGCTTGTGTCAGAGTTCTGAAGGTGTAAACAGCTTGTGTCAGAGTTCTGAAGGTGTAAACAGCTTGTGTCAGAGTTCTGAAGGTGTGAATACAATTGGGAAAATTGATGGGAAGAGTGGAAAGTCTATTATCTAAACAAACTTTGGGATTAACATGGCATTTTGACCCATGACTAACTGTAATTTTCTCTTTTTTCCTCATTATTACCTGTAAATACACTGTTAGAAGTAAAGGTACAAAATCTGCCACTATCACTGGGGCAGAACCTTTTCTAAAGGTACAATTTTTGCTCCTAAAATGTCCTTAAAGGTATATATTATTATCCTATTAATAACTATATTATGTTAATATCTAAGAGTACAAATTTGTACTTCATAGTACCTTGAAGGTACAAAAATAAACCTTAAAGGTACAAAAGTGAACCTAAAGGTACTAATTTCCACCTGTGTGGTACAAAAGTGTTCTTTTTGAAAAAGGTGCCATTATGAGGTTTGAAATCAGAAGATAATTTGTTTATTTTGAAGATTAGTTTTATGTGGCTAAATGTGTTGAGTTGCTAACGTGTGATTGGCTTGTTG
This sequence comes from Danio rerio, assembly GCF_052040795.2. NCBI lineage: Eukaryota > Metazoa > Chordata > Actinopteri > Cypriniformes > Danionidae > Danio > Danio rerio. Next base: position 38,334,691 of record NC_141043.1, on the reverse strand, counting down.
GATATATACATTAACAAGCACTTGTTACACAAACAGTGGTCAAGAAGCAAGTAAGTGTATATCTCACACTGTGTGTGAACTATATGTAATAGTAAAATCTATGTAACCATGTTAAAACTATATAGCAGGGGTCACCAATTACGGTCCTGGAGGGCCGGTGTCCCTGCAGGGTTTAGCTCAAACTTGCCTCAACACACCTGCCTGGATGTTTCAAGTATACCTAGTAAGACCTTGATTAGCTTGTTCAGGTGTGTTTGATTAGGGCTGGAGCTTAAATCTGCAGGACACCGGCCTTACAGGAGCAAGTTTAGTGAGCATTGCTTTATAGTAACAACTGTATAACTACAAGGCTTAATTAATTTGAATCAAAGCATTGTTTCTTATTGTCAGTGTAAGGTTACATCAAAAATAATTCTTAATTATAATACTAAAATTGTATTTAAATTACTTTTCTGATATGTATATTGTCGGAAATACAACTTAGACTCAAACTTGGACCTCTTAGAGTTTTTACTGTTTGTTGTTTAAACAGTGATTTCTCATTCAAGTTGTTTCTTAAGCATGTGCGTTTGTCCTGATAAATTTAGCATTTTATAGTTGAAAAAAGAATGTATACTGCAAAATATGTTTGTATAAAACAATTTATTAATTAAATAAACTGCTGCTTTTATTTATTTAATCAGAACTGTTTAATTAATTCCCAGCATTTATCCCAGTATTCAAAGACAATAATGGCAGCACCCATTAACGGCGGCACCCACTGATATAACAAAGAAATGATGTGCTCCTATTGCACAGTGTCACCCACGTGACTGAACTCGTCGTAAAAATAAAACATGCTAGACTTTCTGTGATGGTGTCATGAGACGTCGCAGGCATGGTATCGGTTGTTGTGAACTATGCCACATCACACGAGAAGAAACGATTGAATCTTGTGTCACAGCGCCCATTTGTTGCCTACTAATCCCCACGACACCCTCTGTCAAGGAAATCGTGCCAAAATCGTGACAAATTCGTGTGATCTGACCAGGGCTTTACATTTACTTTTTAATGGGAAAGTACTTTAATTACATAGCTAATTACTTTGTAATACACCCAGCACCGCTTAGTCGTCGTTTCTTTAACTTTCAATCTCACTGTGTGACAGTTCCCCCTATTTTATTTCTTTCCTTCACACTTACCTACATGTTTTACTCTGAATATGGACATCTTGTTGCAAACAGCTCCTTATTATACTAAAAATGAAACCATTTTGAGAATTGTTCCGAACAGATTATCATTAGCATTGTTGTTTTGCATGTTTCCCTTTGTAATTCAAGCTTCGAACTGTACAGCCAGTACCGTTATCAGCTACTGTACGTCTCCTATTACCAAAACTCAGTTCATACTCTCGTTTCTCAAAGGCTGAGACGCTGAGTACAGTCATAGCGAGATCATTTTACTGTATAGTTGGAACCAGTTGATCTAGTAGAACCTTCGTATTGCTTTTGCCTTCAGAAAGAGAGTGAGAGAGAATTAAATGCTCCCACATGGTCAGAAAAGAGCTGTGATGGAGCCCAGATGTGTATGTATGAGAAGAGCCAGCATTAGCCGCGATTGGGCTGAAACGACACCAGATTGTATGTAATTTTGTTGTCCGACACCGATGGTTTTTGGACTGATAGTGAGGCTGATTGCTGATCTTATGGATTCTGAATAAACACAACCATTACAGATGAAGGTCAAGGACTGATTTGATCCCATGAGCATTTGCAGTACATACAGTAAGCACAGCTCTTGCATACAACATACAGCAGCTCTCAGAGTAAGTTATGTAATAGTATGTTGGCCAGAAATACAGTTCCCGGGGCCATCATCATCTTGCATATCATGGTTAATGTTACCCGTCCCGCGTGCTGAATATTCCTCGCTGTGTTTCCCCTCCATTTTAAGAGTGTGAGGACACTGATGTTCCCCTTTCCAAGAAAGAGCATGGCCAAGCCTCCAGCCCGCTTTAATGTCATAATGACTGCAGCAAATCACAACCAGAAGACAGAGGCGCTCTGCCATTCGCCTGCTTCTTCTGTCAATGGCTGCGCACGCACACAATTCTGGCAGCACATTCTTAAAAACAAAGAGTCTTCAATGGTTTTTTGGGGGTTATTAGGTTCAGAGAAGAACTTTTTTTTTTTTTTTTGCGGGATAAATTAATGTTATTATTATATTTTATATTTATATTATGCATTTTGTTAACATTTTTTACTGACTGTATAATATAAAAAGCATAAAGGTTAAAATGATCAATATTAACATGTTAATTAATGTGTTAATCATTATTGGCAAAGCAAATGATATGATGGTGAAAAATTTTATCTATTTACATTAACTTATAATATTATTATATTATAATTTAATATTATTTTAATTATTATAACATATACACATATACACTCACCGGCCACTTTATTAGGTACACCTTACTAGTACTGGGTTGGACCCCCTTTTGCCTCCAGAACTGCCTTAATCCTTTGTGGCATAGATTCAACAAGAAGATTTTGGTCCGTACTGACATGATTTGCAGATTTGTTGGCTGCACTTCCATTATGCGAATCGCCAGTTCCACCGCATCCTAAAGGTGCTTTATTGCATTGAGATCTGGTGACTGTGGAGGCCACTCACTGCAGTGAACCCATTGTCATTTTCAAGAAACCCGTCTGAGATGTGGTCATAAATGGATGGACATGGTCTGCAACTATACAAAGGTAGGCTGTGGCGTTTATATGATGGTCAATTGGTACTAATAGGCCAAAATTGTGCCAAGAAAATATCCTCCACATCATTACATCACTACTACCAGCCTAAACTGTTAATACAAGGCAGCATGTATTCATGCTTTCATGTTGTTGATGCCAAATTCTGACCCTACCTGAATGTTGCAGCAGAAATCAAGCAGAAATCAAGACTCATCAGACCAGGCAACGTTTTTTCAATCTTCTATTGTTCAATTTTGGTGAGCCTGTGTGAATTGTACCTTCAGTTTCCTGTTCTTAGCTGACAGGAGTGGCACCCGTTGTGATCTTCTGCTGCTGTAGCCCATCCGCCTCAAGGTTGGTCATGTTGTGGTTTCAGAGATGCTCTTCTGTATGCCATTCTCCTCTGACCTCTGACATCAACAAAGCATTTATGCCCACAGAACTGCCACTCAATGGATATTTTTTTCTTTTTAGACCATTCTCTGTAAAACCTAGAGATGATTGTGCTTGAAAACCACAGTAGATCAGCAGTTTCTGAAATACTCAGACCAGCCTTACTGGCACCAACAACCATGCCACGTTCAAAGTCACTTAAATCCCCTTTCTTCCCCATTCTGATGCTCAATTTAAACTGCAGCGGATTGTCTACATGTCTGCATGCCTAAATGCATTGAGTTGCTGCCATGTGATTGGCTGATTAGAAATGCGTGTTTACAAGCAGTTGGACAGGTGTACCTATTAAAGTGGCCGGTGAGTGTATACACTTGATGTTTTAAAGAGCCCATATTATACATGAAATAAGGTCATATCTTGGTTGTAAGGGTCTCCAACAACAGTCTAATATGCATGCAAGGTCAAAAAACACTTTCATGGTCTTATAATCTGCATTTATTTTTATCTAATTATCCCAGCGACTCCTGTATGAATCGTCCAGTGATTCATTTGTTCCCAAACCCCTCCTTAGCGCGAAGCTAATCTGCGCTGATTGGACCGATGACAGTCTGTCGCGATTGGTCGACTGCCTTCAGTCAGAGAGGGAAATGGCCAATAGCTAATCAGCAATTTAAAAAGTAATCACAGTTCATACACGCTCCATAGTGTAGGCGTGGACTTTAGCTGCCACACTATGGCGAGTGGATAGTGCCACGGATAACCGAACGAAGGAGACAGTCGTGTACTCGCCATACCACACACACACAAAAACACACACACATCTCCGGATGACAACGCTCCCGCTTCAGCCCGCACCCGCCAGGTTTTAGCCTGAGAACCCGCTCCGTTTTCTGCCCGCCGCGCCCGGTCCCGCTAGAGCGGAGAACACAACCAAATATCACCCAATATACAGTCCAGACAGCCAAGCTGTCAGTATAAAAACACACACACAGCACAAAGTACACAAAGCTCGTTCGTTCGTTCGCTCTCTCTCTCGCTCGCTCTCTCTCTCGCTCGCTCTCTCTCTCTCTCTCTCTCTCCCCGCGCCAGATTTCTGCGGCGCGGGAATACATTTCCGAATAAATCGCGGGAGCAGAACTCTAGCACGGAGCTCCATAAACAAACAGCACGCGTCGCGTTTTTAACGTGACTTTGCACGCGATAAGATAATATATCCAGTTAACCTGATACAGTACACGCGGTTACAAGTAACAAATCACAACTAAATACATTTGCAAGCTAGAGTAAACGAGGCAACAACTTTAACCGCACGTACTTACACTTGAGAAATGTAGGAAGAAACCCATCCTGACGTCCATCAGTTACTCTTTACTGATCCTTCCTTTAACAAACTCAGATGAAGTATTCTTTGTAGCATGTAGCTTCCAGAAGTTTCCAACTGCTTGGTTATAATGCTGATGTTTCATCTTTGGGTAGAGACTCAATATAATATCCATCTGCAGTGTGACTTCAATCGACCGGCATGTTTGTGTGCGTGTGTTTGTGGGTGTGCGTGTGTTTGTGGGTGTGTGTGTGTGTGTGTCTGGGTTACTGCGTCAGAGGGCGGGGCCTCAGGTTTGAAATCTCCCGGGTTTGCGCGTGCACGTGAAAAACTTTGTTTCGTTCGTACGTCATGGCGAAACACCTAATGAGTCGGTATCAAGGCGACTCGTTTGAAGCACTATGATTCGACTCTTTTATAGATGAATCAACAGTTTTAAACACTGTATTCTTACAGATTTAAGCCTTAGCTGGATACTTCACTTCACTTAGAGCTGTGTTACACACTACATGGAGGGGAATTTTCAAAAACCCATAATATGGGCTCTTTAAGTCATTTTGAATTGATGTAAATTGAAACATGCACAAAACATGCACATATATTTATGTGTGAAATTATTATTTTAGAATTGTATTATATATATATACCCAAATATTCTGTGTACTTTATTAAAAAGTTAAAATATTAATTATAACAATAATAAAATAGTTAGATTTTATTTATAAAAATAGCTTTCTATTTATTATTATTATTATTACTATTATTATTAGTATTATTATTATTATATTGATTTTATGCACTAGTATTTAAATGTATTTTATTTATTTTTTGAAATCATACATCAACATGAACACAAATTTGTTACTTGCTTGTGCCTGCAAGGATTAAATATAAATAACACATTTCTCCTGTTTCTGGATTTTTGGATGTGTCATGTATTGTTTACTCATAATCTGCCTGTCACATCTCTCTGTGTAATCTCTGATTTTTTTTTAACCATTGGTTGGATGATATGGCTGGATGCTTCTGCTAGTCAGGGCCTGTTTGTTTACCAAATGAAGAACTGGTTTCCTGCTACCTTGGTGACTTTAATGACATTGAAAGAGGGCAGGAACTGTAACTCATAACCGCTGGGTCAGTGTGTTTCAGTGCATGAGATGAAAACAGCACAGCAACAACATTTAAAAAGTTCTTTACTAATATACAAACGAGTAAACGCTTCAAATGGATGACTTTTGAGTGAGGAGAAATGTGTTTCTCTAGTAAAATTTAGTATGTCAATAATATCTCTTTAAGCAGTGAGCCACACTCATACAAATCCCACATAGCAAAATTTCTCTGGCCCAGCACTGGCCCACACAATCAGGTTTTGCTTGGCCCACATGCAGCAGTGAATTACGGTACATGACTGGACCAAATCTGGCTTCCAGACAAGAGCCAAACACGGACCATATCTGGGCCAAGTCTCAGCCAAGTTAATAACTCATAACTGGGCCTGAACTGGGCCAGATAGGTTGGTGTGTCACGGTTGCAATGAAATTGATAAACCCATGGAGTGATGCTCTTTAGGCACACTATGGGCACGCTTTTTCTCAAAGTGACCTGATTATTAGATTTTTTTTTCTTTACTCAAAAATTATTTTAGTGTATTTTAAATGTGGGTCAAGACTGGCCAAACTCACATGGCCCACTTATCAAATTTTTAAATCTGGGCCAAATACTACGTTTTTCATCTGGCCCAAATCTTGTGTGCCGCCTTAAAGACGGTGCCACCTCTGCCAAACCCGGGCCATGTTTGGCCCACATGCTGTATGCCAGTGCCGGATGAATGCCTGCTGTGCCAGCTTTTTGCCAAATCTGGGCCAGAATTCTTTGCTACTAGGGTTATTTTCATTCTAACGTTTTAAAAAAAAATTATTTTACATTCTTCAGGAAACCATGTGGCACGTTGGCTCAGTGGTTAGCACTGTCACAGCAAGAAGGTCACTGGTTTGAGCCCCGGCTGGGTCAGTTGGCATTTCTGTGTGGAGTTTGCATGTTCTCCCTGTGTTGGCCAACGTGTCCAACGTCCAACCTAAAATCAACCACATATCAACGTCTAATGTTGTCACATTTTGATGTTGTGTGGACTCTACCACCATGACGCCTATCAGGTGTTGGATTTTGGTTGCCATACTGATAAATAAATGTCAGGATCTGAGGTCAATATGATTTTAGTTCAAGATGTTGGCTCAACGCTGGATTTTGGTCAGCTTCTAACACAACCTAATATCAGCGTCATTTGACGTCGTTATTGGAAGTTTAAATACTGTTGTCCTTAGATGCTAACTAGACATTGAATTTTGGTCACCTGATGTCACTACCTAAATCTAACCTAATATTAATGTTGTCAGCCTGCTGGGCAAGCAAATGGAGATGGAAGATGTGGAGTGTTTGAGAGCATTTAATCCCCAATGTTGCTGCTGGTGGAGCAGAAATTACACACTTTAAGTGTATTAAAGGGAATTATTTGCAGATGGGAGAATGATTTTATCTGCTTTGGCTCAGCGAAAACACAGATGAGACTACGATCATTGTTCTTGACAGATCAACAGAAACTAAATATTGAGCAGCCGAGCATGTAAAGATATTTAAAACAAAGTGACTTCAAAGATCCAGAAAGAAATGAAGTGCAGGATGAGTCTCATATCCAGAACCTTCAGAGCTGTTTTTGCCTCGCAAAGAAGTTCCAGATGATTTTGCCGTTTTTTTCCTCCCTCCCTGGTTTTGTGGTGTTGTTCTGTAACCCCAAGCAGGAAGTTTTAAAGCAAGACGTGGAATAAGCTTTTCCTTGTGTGCCATCACCCCTATCAGATTTAGATTCTGTAGATTCCTTTAAAACCGTAAAGACAATACACAATCCCAATAGTCCACAACACAATTAGTTCTGCTCGTTTACTCTTTAAAGAATGACAAATGTCTCAATGTTGAACTTGGTTTTTGCAGAAGAAAATGGACGCTTCTCCATTCAAAAATAACCACCAGTGTTATGAGAATTGTTGACATATACTGTATGTGGTTCATACGGTATTCGGAGTGATTTATATTTATTTTTTTCACTCTTAGCCAGTCCTTTCCTAAATGTCATTGAAAAACTTGTACTTTTCACTTAATAAAAATTCACACAATAAAAATTCAGTTTTCCCCCACAGTCCGAAGAAATGCAGTATAGGTGAATTGGATGAAGTAAATTGACCATAGTGTGTGGGTCTGTTTAAATGTAAGACTGTATTGGTGTTTCGCAGAGATGGGTTGCAGCTGGAGGGGCATCTGTTGCGTGAAATGTATGCAGGAATAGTTGGTGGTTCATTCTGCTGTGGTGACCCCTAAGCTGTAGGAAAATGAATGAACTTGACTTTGGTTATACGTTTTTTACTCAAGTAACAGAACAGGTTTGGTTTTAGTTAGTTCTATAATAATCCTGCTCTGAATCAAAAACATATGACATCCTGGTCCCTTGATGGCTTAGAGATTTTATGATCTGTTGGATAAAACTGTATATCTGATATCTTATATCAAATTTACACATAATAGCATACAACTAGCTGGCTAAAGTAATTTATTACTCAAGAGTAAATTAAATTTACATTATATTTATATGATATTATAATCTATTCCCTCTGTTGAATTTCTTTTGCCTTTTTACTAATCTGCTAGGTGAAAACTACAAAAATCTATCTATCTATCTAACTAACTAACTAACTAACTAACTAACTAACTAACTAACTAACTAACTATACAATGAACAAATTAACTAACTGTCCAATGAACGAACTTATGAACAAACAAACTATCTAACTAACGTCTATCTATCTGTCCATCTGTCTATCTATCTATCTATCTATCTATCTATCTATCTATCTATCTATCTATCTATCTATCTATCTATCTATCTATCTATCTATCTATCTATCTATCTATCTATCTATCATCATCCATCCATCCATCCATCCATCCATCCATCCTGAGACTGACTGACTGACTATCTACATTTACATTTACATTTAGTCATTTAGCAGACGCTTTTATCCAAAGCGACTTACAAATGAGGACAAGGAAGCAATTTACACAACCAAGAGCAACAATGAATAAGTGCTATAGGCAAGTTTCAGGTCTGTAAAGTCTAAGAAGGGAAGTATTAGTAGTATTAGTATTTTATTATTATTATTATTTTTTTGGTACAGTTAGTGTGATGTTCAGAGAGGCAGTTGCAGATTAGGAAGTGTGGTGACTAAATAGTTGAGTTTTTAGTCGTTTCTTGAAAGTAGCGAGTGACTCTGCTGTTCTGATGCAGTTAGGGAGTTCATTCCACCAACTGGGCAGATTGAGCGTGAGCGTTCGCGAAAGTGATTTCTTCCCTCTTTGGGATGGAACCACGAGGCGACGTTCATTCACAGAACGCAAGTTTCTGGAGGGCACATAGATCTGCAGAAGCGAGAGCAGATAAGAAGGAGCAAGGCCAGAAGTCACTTTGTAGGCAAACATCAGAGCTTTGAATTTGATGCGAGCAGCAACTGGCAGCCAGTGCAAACGGACTAGCAGCGGAGTGACATGTGCTCGTTTAGGTTCATTGAAGACCACTCATGCTGCTGCATTCTGGAGCAGTTGAAGAGGCTTGATAGAGTTAACTGGAAGCCCAGCTAGTAGAGAGTTGCAGTAATCCAGTTTGGAGAGAACAAGAGCTTGAACAAGGAGTTGAGCTGCATGTTCAGATAAGAAGGGTCAGATCTTTCTTATCTGAACATGCAGCTCAACTCCTTGTTCAAGCTCTTGTTCTCTATGGGGTGCGTTTCATAAAACCATCGTTAGTCAACTAAGGTTGCTCCGTTGTTACAAACATAGTTTGTTGATTTGCCATTTCCCTAATCCATCATTCCAACAAACATTCGCAAACTGCATCGCAAACTTCAGCACTTGCAACTCTATAGCTGTAGTTAGAAACGTAGTTCATGGCTGTGTTCTATTCCCACATATCCCCCAACATTCAAAGTTGGAATTGTTAGAAATAAAGCATTAAAGTCATCTCTCTTAGGTGTAAGTTGCTTTCAAACTATTTTTACAGTTCCGTTTTAGCGATGTGTTGCTGAAATTGTAATACTTAGGGTTATGATGCAACTCCTTACCTCTAACTATGAGCAAAAGTAGCAAAAAGGCAGCCTTCGAAAACACACCTGAATATTAATTAGCAGCTGTCACTCACCTCTTATTAATGGTGCACAGGGTACATCATGACAGGTTTCTGAATGTTCTGAAAGCATGTCTGTTCACACCTGCGAGTGCCATAATAACCCTCCCAAAAAAGAAAACATTAGAGCTTGACCTGTGACTCTCCTGTTGATAGATGACTCATGCTTCCCAGTTGGTAAAACATACATAAAAAAATAAAAAAATAAAAATAAAAATAATAATAATAATGATAATAATAATAACAAATCACATGTATTTGTAAAAGTAAATATAATCAAATAATGGCCAAACATATATTTGTCAAAAATAAATAAGTATAACATATATAATACACAAATATTAAAAATATTCACACAAATAGGCATTTTTAAATTATATTTGTCAAAAAATATAAATTTTTCATACAGATTTCGATTAAAATAATAATAATAATAATAATGTCCAAAAATATATTAATCGGTTTCCTCAAATGAATTGAGTTGCCTTAACTTTTTGGGGTTTACAGTGGAAGAAAATGACTTTATTTGATGTCTAAAAATGTATAAAGCCTCCGACATATTGGTAAACCTCTTCTTGACTACCAATGTAACACACACAATTATATTTGTATAGCAGTCTTACACATAATTTGGTTGCTCTAATTTATTTTACAATGCAATATTTATTATTTATTTAAAATGATGAACGCTTCTCAAGGTCTCAATCCATCTTTATTGTGAGACTGGAAATGTATTTTCTTGACTTTTTTTGTATTTTCTTTTCATTTGTACACAAATGTTAAATCTCAGTATATTTTTCAATCCCAATATATTTTATTCAACCTAACAGTTACAGAAATATATTTAGCAATATATTTTAGTTAGAAGGTAAGCCAGCCTCTCTTGCAAAGTCTGTTGGCTTCTTTTCTGCTACACAGAAATGTTCAAACATGAGTCCTGATAAGAGTGCAACAGATAACAGATGTTTAATAGTCTGGCCACATATCATAATTGAGTAACCCAGTGAGTTAGAATGCAAGAATTGTAAAATTCACCACAGGAAAAAAAATAAGTCTCCTCAAGAGACCTTTCTGTGTGCAAAAGTGTGCAGTTTTGCTGCAAGTGCAATATGTGTCATTTCATCAGGCTCGGTGCATGTTGTGACACGAATGAGATTAAACTCATAAAACTGGATGACTCAGATTTGCACTTGTGCCCTGCCAGCAGACTGTCTGTCTTATCACCTCTGCGTTTTGCATTGGCTCTTTTTTTTTTGCAGCTCTGCAGAAGAATAAATTGGGGTTAAAAAAAAAAAAGCAACAGGAGACGGGACAGTTTATGCAGACTGGAAAGCGCAAGAGAGAGAATGGACACTTGGCAGAAGTAGAGAAATGTGAGAGGCCATCAATCACGCTGTAAGGTTATGTAATGGAGCTCTGCTGGAGAGGGTGGAGACCCTCACACACCGACAGCTGCGGCCGATCTGAGCACGCTACAAGCAGGAGTGAGCAGCGCTGTGGGAAAGCAAAGAAATGTGGGAGGAAAGCAGTTACAAACGCATTTATCCTGCGGCTACCATCACCATCAGTGTAGTCAGGATGATTTTTTTTTTTAGATTGTACTGAACTCTGTACTCTGTCTGCAAAGATCTGGAGCGAACAAAGTCGACAATTGCTTGGCAAGATGGTGAATATTAATTCATGCAATCCAGTCAGACTGATTCAGTCATAATGATTATCCCTCTTGAGAATTTTCCAAATATTTCCCAATTGATGTGTAACAGAGCAGGACATTTTTCATAGTATTTCTGATAATATTTTTTGTTCTGGAGAAAGACTTTTTATTTTATGGCTTTTTTTTTGGCTAAAATAAAAGCGATTTTTTTTAACCCTTTTCTCGTGTTCACATCCTCCCCTTACTTTAGTGTTCCTGGACAAAATTGACCGGTCTGTTTTAGCTGCTCTTAAATTAGCACAAAAAAACATTTTTCACTGCCAAATTTTTATTCGACATTCTTTAGCTGTGAACAATGTCTCAAAGAAGTGTTGAACATGAACTTATAGAATTAGGCACTGAAAAGGTATTACAAAATGAACAATATATGAAAATCGAAATACTTTGTTTCATTACCAATAGACAGCTCGCTAAAATAACCATCACTGAGTGGGACCAAAGAAATTCAAACTTTAATTTATCTGAATGATTTATCAACCAGTAAAGCACATCCTAACGCTATCTTTTCCTGTGTACTGAGTGCTCAAATTTTTATTTAGTCCTTCAATTGGACTATATTAGTGTACTAATGTAGGGAATAGTGTCTCAGGTTATAGACGGTGAGGATGGACTAGCACTAGTTATACTTTTGTCATTTTGATTGAGATGCTAATGCTCTAATCCAGTAAAATAACTGAAGCTAAGTTAAGCTAAAAGTGTTCTTGTTAGACCCAGAGATTGGCTGAATAGAGATTGGCACAAAGAAAGAAAGAAAGAAAGAGAAAGAAAGAAAGAAAGAAAGAAAGAAAGAAAGAAAGAAAGAAAGAAAGAAAGAAAAAGAAACAATCAAACAAACAAACAAACAAACAAACAAAAGAAAGAAACAAACAAACAAACAAAAAAGAAAGAAAGAAAGAAAGAAAGAAAGAAACAAACAAACAAACAAAAAAGAAAGAAAGAAAAACGAAAGAAAGAAAGAAAAAGAAAGAAAGAAAGAAAGAAAGAAAGAAAGAAAGAAAGAAAGAAAGAAAGAAAGAAAGAAAGAAAGAAAGAAAAAGAAACAATCAAACAAACAAACAAACAAACAAACAAAGAAACAAAGAAAAGCAAGAAAGAAACAAACAAACAAACAAACAAAAAATAAATAAATAAAGAAAGAAAGAAAGAAAGAAAGAAAGAAAGAAAGAAAGAAAGAAAGAAAGAAAGAAAGAAAGAAAGAAAGAAAAAGAAACAATCAAACAAACAAACAATCAAACAAACAAACAAACAAAGAAAGAAAAGCAAGAAACAAAGAAACAAACAAAAAAAGAAAGAAAGAAACAAACAAACAAACAAAAAATAAAGAAAGAAAGAAAGAAAGAAAGAAAGAAACAAACAAACAAACAAACAAACAAACAAACAAAGACAAAGAAAGAAAGAAAGAAAGAAAGAAAGAAAGAAAGAAAGAAAGAAAGAAAGAAAGAAAAAGAAACAATCAAACAAACAAACAATCAAACAAACAAACAAACAAAGAAAAGCAAGAAAGAAACAAACAAACAAAAAACAAAGACAGAAAGAAAGAAACAAACAAACAAAAAAGAAAGAAAGAAAGAAAGAAACAAACAAACAAACAAACAAAGAAAGACAAAGAAAGAAAGAAAGAAAGAAAGAAAGAAAGAAAGAAAGAAAGAAAGAAAGAAAGAAAGAAAGAAAGACAGACAGACAGACAGATAGACACAAACAAACAAACAAACTGCCCCTAATCTCACGACAATTCCTAACTTTTTGATTTAGTGGCTAATTCAATTTAGTACAATTTGCTAATCCACAATGACGGTTGGGTTTAGCGGTGGGGTTGGGTGCCACACCTCCTTTTTAAAATTGCACATTTTGTACGATTAAACTCGTATGAATTAACCACTAAACTGACAAAACATAAAATAGGTATGTTTCCTCATGAGATCAGGCTGAAGGATCGGCATATAAGAGCGAAAAGGAGATGTGTAGCCCACCTGCAAAAGACATTGTTCAGTCTGAAATGTGTGAGTGGGTTAGTGAGTTAGGGTCGTGTATGGGGATGTTTTCTGTGTGATAAATGAATATAGTCTGGATAGTGATTAATTCTTAACAGGGAACAGCACATGTGTAGAAAGGTTGAACATTTAAAATTCAATGAAAGAGGTGATCATCACTTTTATATGGTTAAGTGCATAGTGTGGAGGATAGCATAAGGCCTTGAGGCAATCAGATGTAAAACACAACATTTATGAGTGTTTCAGTCGTAAATCAGTCAGATTTGACCCAAACACGACAAGAAGGTTAAAAACCAGTTTGTCGCGGGGAGGGCCTGAATGAAATGTTAGTGAATGAAAGGTGGTCTGTTGTTTGAGAATTTGTATCCGCCGTCATATGCTTGCAAGCGCAGTCTGAGAAATTGTTTGCAAAACTTTTAAAAAACGCATATGGTGCAATGACAAACACACACCGTTGTTGCAAGAAACGGAAACTATTGTCGAATGCTGACATTATGACGATATGCAAACTTCATACTATATATGTAAAACAGGAACATGAAAGGAACTCATGTAAACACCTCGATTATATAATTGTGTTATTCAGATTAAGGCAAATAATAAGATTACTGATTTTCATGTAAACATATACGGTAGAGAACTTTTTCTGAAACCATATGGGTGAGAGTAAATGTTAAATTTTGGGTGAACCATTTACATTGTCTATTATTTGTAAACAAATACATTGTCGCCTATCTATCTCCATATAGTGTAGATCATTTTTGTGGAACCACATGAGTGTGAGTAAATGTTCATTTTTGGGTGAACTATCCCTTTAAAATGTCTATAATTTGTAATCAACTACATTTGCCTCACCTATCTATCTCCATATACAGCAGATAACTTTTTCTGGAGCCACATCAATGTGAGCAGTGTAAGTAACAAACTTCAGATTTGCAAAAAGGTCATCAGCGCCTTTACTGGATTTGTCTTCTGAAACATGCAACGAAATCGTACCAGCTGCAATGTATTTTTACGTTTTGTAAAATTATAGGCTGAGCCATGTGATGTATTTCCATTGAGCCTGGCTTTTAAAAATAAAGATCCTATTAATTTTCTATAGAGAGCAATTCGATTTTTAACGATTATCAGACGTGTCAAAAGCTTGGATGTTATTAATCAATTCTGTGTTCTTCATTCTGAGACAGTGTCACAGTTTCAAATCAATCATAATTAATTGCCAAGTTGTGGGAGCTTTGCTACTCCTGAAAGCTAAAAAGACACCCCGGCTCATTAAAAGTATCTGCTTCAGTCTACAGTTTTGTAAAACCGCAAAAACATGCTTCAACATAGGTTTGGCTGCAGTTTTCTGGGTAAAAGGCATGCTACAGGGCAGTATGAAGCCAACAAGTTTCATTCCTTTTTAAACTAATGTTATTTATAGGGTCCTATTATAGATGAATACAGGATTATTTTTGTGCAGTTCTTTGCACAACACCAAATACCACATGTAATCTAATACATTTACTTCCACATTTACAGTATCTTTCACCATATTGACAATTTTACTCTACTGTAGCTGATTTTATAAAGTGATGTACTAGTGATGCAGAGTTGAGTCCACAAAAGAGATAAAAGCAATCAAGATAATTAAATCAAGGTAAAGCTATGTTGTCGCAGAGCACTTTACTCTCATGTTTGCTTTTGAAAAGCCTTTGGGTTGGGTTTAAGGAAGGGTTTAAGTCAGTGGTTTGCTGGTTTTGATGATGATGATCTGTATTACAAGTCCTGCCCTCTTGTGGACATGTATTGAAAAACAAAACATATCCTAAGTAACGTTTTTTGGGCTCTCAAAAATGTAATCGGCGACCTCTAGTGGATTTGTCATCTGAAACGTGCAATGAAACGTATCCGGAGCTATGTATTTCATATAAATAATTTATAGAAATTACAGAAATAACTTAAGTTAAGAAATTCAAATTAAGAATTTCAAATTCATAACAATTTTGACCGAATATAAAAATTCAGATTTATTAAATTACAATTGTCAATAATTCAAATGAACCTTATTCAGATTCAGATTGTTTTGGCATATTATTAGCTTATTAATTAATTATTATAATTTGAGTATTCTTTAAACGTATTTGCCCTGTGATGCTGAAGTTGTATTTTCAGTCTTCAGGAATCTTTTTTTTTTTTTTTTTTTGGAGATTTCTTACTATTATCAATTTTTAAAAGTTAAACACTTCCTTTTCTGAATCATTTGATGAAAAATATTTATCTGAAATATAAATCTTTTATAATAAATATTTAAAAAAATACATATAAGTATTTACTGTCACTTTTACTCTGTAGTGGACAAAAATATTAATTGCAATATTGTTTTTGATGTAGTTAATTCACAATACTTCATAGGATTGTTTCTTTTGTACTTTTTATGAACTTATTTTTGTGTACTTTTATGTTTTCTCAGAGAGTTTTATAGCTAAGAACACTCTTTATCAAATGCATGTTTTAATGAGAGAATGAATGGGAAAATACTTCAGCAACCAAAGCCTCTTAAAAAAATTGGCCAGTCACAGTTGAGCATTGTTTATCTCTGCTGTTGGATGTCTTACTACACCATTAAGTTGTCAAAAAGCATGTTTCTTCAAAGATGGCCTTTCAAAGTAACAGCTTTTCCCCAAGCAACACAAACATTTCTTTATATTACACTAGATGCTTTCCCAGTGAGCACTTATGCTCGGAGGGCTCTCAAAAGCTTGAAATGCACTTTGACAAGTGATCAGTCACATGTTGCTGGAACGGAGGGCCTATTAAGCAAAGATGACACCCTTTAGGTGGCGTACTTCAAGAGGGTCATGTGCCAGCTGAGCAGAGGGGATGAATGGGAATGGTATTGAATATCTTTCACTGTGCATTATAGACATACAGGTAAAGTCAGAACTGGATGGGGCGGCCGGCGGAAGATTGATTGGGGTGGTGATTCGTAGATTCTTAGGCGACCATCAACCCCTTTGCCAGTGGAACAAGCTGACAAAACATTGCTGCAACTCTGAAACAAATTTTATTTATGTAGAAAAAATACAAAGCACTGCATTGTTTGCGTGTTCTGCGTTTGTCTGAGATAATTAGTCTGATCGGTCCAGTAGTGTCTGTCTGCGGACTGCAAGATACTGTAGGTGCGTAACACGAAGGGCCCTTAGGGGTGTAACTTGTAGTATGTAAGAGGTGTAACTTGAATTTATGGAGACATGCCGAAACCATGTTGTTGGCAAGATGTTGCTGTAAATCAGTTATTAACGTCTACACCTACTCCACACCTAAACCTAACCATCACAGTTATTAACTACTACACCTATTCCAAACCTAAACCCAATCATCACTGTTATTAATGTCTACACCTACCCCAACCTTAAACCCAACCATCACTGTTATTAATGTCTACATCTACCCCAACCCTAAACCCAACCATCACTGTTATTAATGTCTACATCTACCCCAACCCTAAACCCAACCATCACTGTTATTAATGTCTACATCTACCCCAACCCTAAACCCAACCATATTAACTTCTACAACTTCCCAACCTTCATTTATTAATGTCTGCACCTTCCCCAAACTCAACCATCATTGTTATTAACGTCTACAACTTCCCAACCATCACAGTTATTAATGTCCACACCTACCACAACCCTAAACCATCACAGTTATTAACATCTACATCTTTCCCAAACCTAAACCCAACCATCATATTTATTAAGTCTACACCTACCACAACTCTAAAACCGATCATCATTGTTATTAGCATCTACACCTTCCCCAAACCTAAACCCAACCATCATACTTATTAACCTCTACACCTACCCAACCATCACAGTTATTAATGTCCACACCTACCACAACCCTAAACCATCACTTTTATTAGCATCTACACCTTCCCCAAACCTAAACCCAACCATCATAGTTATTAACGTCTACACCTTCCCAACCATCACAGTTATTCATGTCCACACCTACCCCAATCCTAAACTCAACTATTTCTGTTATTAGCATCTACACCTTCCCCAAACCTAAACCCAACCATCACAGTTACTAACATCTACAACTTCCTCAACCCCAATCTCAACCATCATAACTGCGATTTGTGGAGGCTTTCATACTTGACGCGCTCACCATTGTTCTGTTTTTTGCAACCAGAGCGGGCGACGCATTGTTGGCTAACTGTCATGACAAAACAGATGAAGAGATCAGTGAGTGAATTGCTAAATGAATGAATATAACAATATATTAAATTAGTCATTTGTAGGGATGTAACGGTATTGTAAATACCGTCATACCGCAAAATTAATTTTTTTTCGATATTACCGTAGTCGCATGACTCCCATCAGCCCAGGGGTGGCCATCATCCCTTGCGGTCTGTTGTCGCTACAGATACAGTAATGCGGAAATGGAGTGTGCTGCTAGAAGCGGGCCTCAAAAAGAGCTGGAAATGATCGAACCTGAAGCGGGTGTTGTCGCCGCATTCGTACTGAATAGCGGTGTTGTCGCGCGCGTTCTGATCAGCTGTGTTGCCGCGCGCGTACTGATAGCGGTGTTGTTGCGCGCGTTCTGATCAGCTGTGTTGTCGCCCGCATACTGTAAAGCAGGGAGGGGGGGGTTGAGCGCGCATACTCAAGAGCGGTGTTGTCGCGCGCCTACTGAAGAGCGGGACGGAGGGTGTGACAGCACACTGTTCAGATTGATACAGACATGAGACCTCTCTCACTCATGGCTTGTCCTCTCAAGTGGGGGAAAGACAATGCACAAAGTTACCCACTGCTGTCAACCTGGGCCAAGTCATATCTCTCTGTCCCAGAAACCTCAGTCCCAAATGAGAGGGTTTTTTTCTGTTGCAGGGGACATTGTAAATGCCCAGAGATACCAGCTTTTACCAGATTATATTTATATGATAATTTTCCTTAAAACCCATCTCTATCTAAGTGAGTGAGTGATTAAATGTTGAATGTGATGAGTTTTCAACAATACTAAATTGAAACTTTATTTTTTTACATGGTTTTATAATTTTTTGTTATTAAAATTGAAGTTCCTGTTTCAAAGCTTACAGATAGATGGCTAATTTGTATGTCATTGACACTTTTGGCACTTTTTTGGAGTATTTTCATAAGTTTTGTTTTTTCCTGTAAATGATTCAATAAATACCGTACCGTGACATTCATACCGAGGTATTACCGTACCGTGAAATTTTGATACCGTTACATCCCTAGTCATTTGTGAATAAATTTGAAGAAAACCCTTGAAAAGATTTGGTAAAAATGTTCTCTGGTAAGTATTTCTGCCATCTTACCAACAACATCTCGTTGTGACATATCGCAAGGTTCAATGGGATCATGATAACTGCAAGTTACACCTCTCTAATTTACTACAGGTTACGCCCCTTTATCTTGCACACCTATCTTGCAGTCGGCAGACAGATACACTTGGATTGGTCAGTTCTGGTTAGATAACTCGTGGTGCGCTTGCAGCATTCATTCAACTGGGTGTGTCTGGAAGGCGCAAGCGCATTCAACTGGGTGTGTCTGGAAGGCACAAGCGCATCATGCCGCTCACTTCCATTGGAAATAATAAACTTGCATGAACTCTAGAAAAGATGCATTATGTGATGTCATCATTTGCAATCTCCAGCTGTTGATCCTCTTGCACAGACATGCTGGATTCACCTGATTTGTTGACAAATGGGTTGCGAATCCTTGGCAGTTTGTGGGTCCTTCACTGGGCCTTTTCCTCCTAGCAAAGTAACTTTCCAAAGATGTCTTTTTCTTGCTTATTTTGCTGCTTGTGGGTTAAATTTGGGTGCTCAAGTGACCGAGATGTAAGTGAGAGAATAGGATCATTATTTAAAATAAAAGATCGTTCACACTCAGATAATAAATGAAACTGAAATGCTTAAGAGTTTCTTTTGTGGCCCGGTACTAATTGATGCAGCTCGAAGGTTGAAGACCACTGCTGTAGACACTTAACAAAAAAAAAGCATTTAGGGGATAATAATATTGACCTTAAATTGGTTTTTAAAAATGTAAAACTGCTTTTATTTTAGCCAAAATAAAACAAATAAGACTTTCTCCAGAAGAAAAAATATTATAGGAAATACTGAAAAATTCCTTGCCAAAAGCCGTCACCGTTGTGTCCCTGAGCAAGGCCCTTAATCTCAGTTTTCTCCATGGGAATTGTCCCTATAATAAAACCATGGCATCATTCTATTGCAACATCTCACAGGCTGTTCATTTGGTGATAAAGAAAGATCATATTCTATCCGGAGAATCGCAGATGCACTGATTTCTCCTTGGCAGCCTGACAGCTACTACAATAAGACTTGTGTGCCAAACACATCCTTCATTCAGCATGTGCCATGGCAGGGATTCTCCCTTCTTGGATCAAACTGCTTTTTCATGCAAGTTAAGACTCGGAAATGTGAGACTTGATGTTTGTTAGGGGTAAAACAGTGGTGTTGCTCAATTCGGAACAAGTGTTGACGTCATCTGTGCCTCAAAATAAATGAACAGATTTACAGGCGAGTGCATGTGTGCTGAAGGCTTGCCGGTTGCTTTCAGCAGTTGAAAGTAGAAAGGTGTCGGTCTGACCTTCACATCCCGAACACGACCTCAGAGGTCTGGAATCAGAGTCGTATGATTACCACGCTCTGAATGCAGAGCTGAGAGGTCATTTGAGAACCTGTTATTAGCTCTGAGCTCAACAAGAAGGAAATGTGTAGTGTTCACAGTCACGGTGTGGCTACTACTCCAGTAAAGGGCTGATAAGCAGAGAGTATTGCTCTGTTTATTATGAGCATGTGCTGGAGTTTATTTGTCTGGCTCTTTATAGTGTATACTGGAGCTCTGTCAAGCTAGATGGATTCTGATTGGCTGTCAATGTTTTTGTTACTCGTTTTCAGGGGACAGTTGTTTCCTAGTGATGGGAGAAACAAAGCTTTTTTTTTCTTTTTTTATTACGTTTTAAAAACAGAAAATGGTAGAGACACCCAGTGGTCATAACCATGTAAATGTAACAAAAACTCAGGCATGACATATATTACAATTGCTTTTTCGATCCTATTTGTAATAGCAACAAATAATAACTTGACTTGTAGTTGATCATTTGGAAAAAAGTCAGAAGGTAGATTTTTCAGGTAAATCATCTGTTGAACTGCATCCCAATCATCACAAATACTGCAGAAGACCTATTGGAACCAGCATGGACCCGAAATTCTCACAAAAATCAGTCACGTTTGGTGAAGGAAAAATCATGGTTTGGGCTTACAAATCAACATGGGGGTGTGTGAGTGATCTGCAGAGTGGATGGCAACAACAACAGCCTGAGCTATCAAGACATTTGTGCTGTTCATTACATTACAAACCACAGAAGAGGGCAAATTCTGCAGCAGGATAGCGCTCCTCTTATTTCAGCCTCCACATCAAAGTTCCTGAAAGCAAAGAAGGTCAAGGTGCTCCAGGATTGGCCAGCCCATCACAAGACATGAACATTATTGAGCATTTCTGGGGTAAGATGAAGTAAAAGGCATTGAAGATGAATCCAAAGAATCTTGATGAACTCTGGGAGTCATTGCAGAGATGTATGGATGCAGTCATACACAATACAGTATTATTTCTTTTTCCACTGCACTATGACTTTATATTCTATACTTTATATTTTTTTTAGGTTTAGTGACAAGACTTTTGATTAAGCGAAGTCAGACCTTACTATCCTAATTAAATAATTAAAAATCAAGGCATGATCATTTTTTGTTTGGGTAAAATAAGCGTAATTTAGAGATACAAAATAGATCAACCAAATGATCAACTAGAAGTCAAGTTATTATTTGTTGTTTTACAAATTTTTAAGGCTTATATATTATTTCTTCCATGGTGGACTCTGTTAAACAGGCCAATACGAGACTATTAACTATTAATAGCTATTATTCCTGTTATTTTACAGATGTTTTATTAAATCCTGATCCAAGATCAGGTAAAAACTAAACCTGTTCAGTGAATGACCACTTGGGGGCGATCTGAAAGGTCCCATGTGATTCATGTGGGTTTTATAGTATTACACAAATCACTCCCAGGCAAGTTCCATTGAATTTTCTAAACATTTCATAACTTGTTTACCGAAATCATGTGACCTTGCCAATTCGATACGCATTTTGAAGTACTGATTCGAACCCAATGATTTAAAACGAGTTTGCATTGATACTTTTTCTTTGTGCTGTTAGTTTTGGCGTTATATTTGGAATGATTTTAGAATTAAACAGCCATTATTTAATTGAAGATAACTTTTAAAAAGCAATTTCAAATGGGAGCTCAAGGTGTTCTTATCATTTAAACCTAATCTCCAATTAGGAAATGGGTTTGTAGATGGTTTAATAGGGCATTTACATGATAAAAGGAATAATATTAGTCCCATATACAGTAGGCATGTTTAGGTGAGCCATCAATAAAAAAACACAAGCATTGTAAAGGAGGCACATAAATAATTAGGTGATTTGCTTACGGACTTGTTATATTACACTTTCAAGTAATTGTTTGAAATGGGTTTGTAAAAGCTGCTTTATGCATGTTTAGTCTTGAGTTGTTGAGATAATTACACAGTTCTGATTAGCAAGTGAGATGTTAGAATGCATCAAAATGAATCTTGCAGATTATTGGTTTATTCTTTGAAAGCTTTGAGTTTTAAAAAGCATATGTTCCCCCTTCACTGTGTAGCTGTGAGAATATGTACTATGGATGGCACAATTTTTAGTAATCATATAACATGAATGAAAAAAGGGCAACACACACAAAAAAAGACTAATAACTAAACAAAAGAAACTGCATTCACATATACTAAACATAAACATCATAACACATAACTTTTTAGCAGTAGAGACATCATGTTGTCAATTATTACTCACTACCCCCAACTTGGTATGTTCCACTCCCACAATGCATCACAGCAAAAGTATAAAAAGACCAAGCAGGAGCCTTTCAGATCTTTTAGCAATTCAAGATGGCTGCCACCATGTGTCAGCAATTTTTGAAGCAATAAACAATCTAAAAGCCAACAGTTTAGTTGTTTTAGCATGTTTGCGTGTTTTTGCACCCAGCAGTTTTCCGTCTTACTGCCACATCAAAGGTAAATAAAAAGATTTTTTTCCAAACCAATTGCATGTCTGTGTCTTTATCAATGAGGGTTAAATAAAAGGAGGGTGAAGCAAACAAACTAGTTAGGTCACATGATTGAAGCTTGATTTAAATTACAGATCTGCACAAAACTTCTGTCATTTTGTGATATTGACAAATTGCAAAAACAGAAAAAAAACAACAACAACAATAATAAAACGCATTTGATTTTTTTTCCCTTAAATTCCTGAATAAACAAATCAGGGCAATAAATGTAAGCCATTTTTCAAATCAAATGAAATGTGGGCATGTTATCCAAGCATTACTAGCGAGGAAAGCTTCATATGCTTGGATATGCACACATATGAATTGTTTTTAGAAGACTTTGTGATTTCATGAGTAATTGAAAATGTACTTTCCGAATGGGCAGATCAACCTTTTTTTGCATCATGTCCAAGGGTGAGCAAGTATGCATAATATCTTTTAAGTATGATCAAATGACTTAAACGCATGCCTTATAACCTGTAAATATGAAAAAAAAGGTTTGCATTGCAGTCTGGTGAAATTGATCTTTTTGTTATATTTTTTGAACTGCCTAAAACCTATTATGTAATCATTAAAAACATGTTTACGGCATATGGGAGTTTTGATTAATGGATTACATTAGCTGCATTATCATTTAGATATTTTTATCGGAAATTTAAGCTTCAAAATCATTTAACAAATTTATTATTCACCTTTCCAAAACCTTCGAAATAGCACTTGCCTGATGGAGGTAAAGTTGGTTTTATATTTGCACATTCAGCATCCACATTCAATAAGTTTGTTAATCAGCTAGTAAAATTTTAAATTCGTTTATTTAGTTGTGGATTGAGGTAAAGTTGGTTTTATATTTGCACATTAAGACTTTCTCCTTAATATAATATTAGAAAAGTATTCATTGCAAACTCTAAATAGTGAAATCATTTTAGCAGCCAACAACTTTCAAAGTACAACATTGTTCACAGTTAAATATTGCTAATGTTGTTTCAAAGTCATACTTGCATGTGATTTCATTCCTAATATTCAAAGTACCATGGTAAACAATGTATGGAGCTGTCACTGAAAGAATGTGCGAATTTAAAACCAACTTTATCCCAATCTGTTGTAATCGTTATGAGCGAATCTGCTGGTCAACTGTAAACATGCAAACACATTTATAACCAATCCAATGCACTTAGCTTAGCATCCAAGTATGAAGTAAATACTCAGTGTCTGAATGTGTTTTTCTTCTCAATTTTCAAAGCTTAGGCTATAATATTTCTTATATGCTCAACAGGCCAACAAGAGACTGTTAACTTATTCTTTTTCGTTTTACAAATGCTATTAGGTAAATTAAATTCAAAGTGAAAATCTGAGTAAACCTGCATGATTGATGTGGATTTGATATTGCACAGATTTTTGCCCAATGGAGAACAATTTCAAACTGAAATCACATGATCTTGCCAATTTGATATATGCGCTTCTAACCTCTGATTTGAAACAAATTTCTACTTTTGTGAATCAGTTTTCTGAAAGCGGCCATAACTAAAGGGTGATTACAGCTACTGACAACAAAGATGTAGTACATCTAATTGTAACTCATGCTACACATTAATACAAGTTACCCCTTTTGCTCTGTTCAAATGTGCTACCCTTTAGTTATGTTCGGGATGAAAACATCCACTGAATTAAACTGCAGTAAAAAATAAATACTTTTATTTTTTTGTTTTTTTAACTTTTTTTTTTTTTTCCATAAATCTGTTATTCAACCTCAGTCCTGATAAAAACTACTTAATTGTTTTGAAAATTACAGGATTTTAACTCTTTAATTGTCAAATTCATAAATGATGCCACTGATTCATTTTTTTTCTCCCTAATTTATTGTTGGTGGCTGTTTTTGCCCCGTTGACTTCCATTATAAACACATTTGTTGGTGCATAAATGCACAGTCTATGTTTTTGTTTACTCCATGTATTTCTGAGGGTTGAGATGCATATTTAGATATTCTCAGACAAATTAAGGTAAGTGCGTAAAGTTCACTCTCACACATTCTTAGATACACATCCACACTTTAATTTGCTGTTATACTCCAAATAAAATCCAGGAACTTTTTATTTATTTATTTATTTATTTGTTTGTTTTTTTGCACAGGCCTATCCACAGGGTTTATGATCAACAGTAAAAATAAAAAAATTTACCTCTTCCCGGCCGGGAAAACCACCAACAATCAAAAAGCCATAATTGGATATAAACATGTTTGCAATATATGGGAGTTTTGACTAATGAATTCCATTAGCTGTATTCACATTTAGCCATATTTTTGATGAGCAATTTTAGCTTCAAAACAACAAACAAAATGAACAAAGTGACAATTCACCTTTCCGAAACCTTTAAAACTGCACTTACTTGGGACACCTGCTGGTCTAAACTGTGTAAATCCAACAAACTCAGACAAAACATGGATTAAAATTGGCTTTTTCAAACACAATGCAAACATTTGTACCCAATTAAATGCACTTAGCTTATCTAAGTATGAAGTAAATAGTGTCTGATTATGTTTTTAATAATATTTTTTTTTTTACACTTTCAAAAATGAGGCTATGCTATTGACACATCAAGGTTAGTGCACAAAGGTCACTCTGACCCACTTACATGCACTTTAATTTGCTTTTATACTCTTTATTAAATCCAGAAACTAGGTATTTTTTTTTTTTTTTTTTTGCACTGGCCTATCTATAGGGTTAATGGTGCCAGCTGATGATTAACAGTAAAAAGTACAAATTTGACCTCTTCCCATAGGGAAAACCACCAACAATCATAAATGCAAGCTACAATATATGGTATCATGATTTTGCAATCCAAAAAATGTGGTTATAATGGAAGTCAATGGGACAAATCAGAAAATTAGGAAAAAAAAAAAACTAATCTCAGGCAATGTTTCACATGTCCATGCTTTGATAAAAGGTAAAGAAAAAAAATCTAATCCGCAATTACTTTTATATTAAAAATACATCATTTTGTGTGTATTTTTCACCAAATCAGTGATGTCATTTATGATTTTGGCAATTAAGGAGTTAAAATCCGGTAACTTTCTAGACAATTTAGTAGTTTTGATCAGGACAGAGGTTGATTGACAGAATTATGCAAAAAAAAAAATTGAGAAAAATATTAATCTGATGCATTTTTACAGCAGTTTAATTTTGTGGATGTTTCATCCCTAACACAACAAAAGGGTTGGAAATTTGCAAAGAGCCTATTGATTTTTTTTTTTTTAAATTCAAAGTATTTCCTATAAAAAGTCAAAATAAGATTCGGCACCAACAATCATAGCTGAAACACAGAAAAGTTTATGGTCAAATAAAGACTCAAAATCACCCCAGAGTGGATACAAACATCACTTACAGTACGTAAGGGTTCAAAAATACTTTTCAAAGCAACTTTTAAACCAAATAGCAATTGTCCAGCACACAATTTTTGATGCTGCAAGATTCTCTGCAAAGAAACGTTAAAGCGTTTTGCTTAGTGCAGGTGCTACTAAGCTCCTTGGAATGTGTTGACACTAATCCCATTTCAGTTTAAGCTATTAAACTATCTAATAAGGTCTGATTTATCTGTTCCCCGCTAAGACCTTGTTAGCACGTGCGAAGCTACCGCATTTCAGGAAAGGTTAGGGGTTATGTGTTTCTTGGAACTCCAGTATATTCCCCCTGCTGGAGTCTCTTCATGTTAGCGGAGTACACTAGAGATTAAACATATGTACTGATGGGGTTTACTAAAAGCTGCCTTGTAATTTTAGTGGAAACCGGCCCTGTTTACTTGTTACAGTGATTTCTTTTGATGTGACAGCTTTATGGGGTATGTTTAAGGTGAATCTGCTCCGAGGAAGCAATTAGCCATCTTTTCCTGCTTTAAAAGTGGGAAGACGCCACTTGTCACCGTTTGAATTAATGACTTTGGCAGGAATTTATGGGTTTGTAATGCTATAGAATGTACAATGTGTCTGCAATATGTTGCCTTTGCTGAGCAACGTCGCATTATGGCGTGTGACAGAGCTTGTTTTTCTTTTGGGTGTCAAACAAACTGATAGGATCAGTGTGCTTTTTCCTAGCATAGCGCACCTTCATTTTTTGCTCCTTCTCTTCTGCTTTGAAGTTTGAGATGAAGGGGAGAACAGCTGGGACGTCTGAAGCCAAAGCAAGAGTGTGGGAGCGGAGGTGGTGTAAAGTGAAAGTTAAGCATTGTGGGTAAGTGTGTGTGTGTGTGTGTGACAGGTGTCCACTGTGTGTTGTTGGAAAGGGAGGACAGTTATATTTAGCTACTCTGACAAGTTTCCACCACTACTTCTGTCAAGCAACAGCATAGCCATAATTACTGCATATGTGTATTTATATAAGTGTGTGTGTGTGTGTGTTTTACTGCATTTTAATCTGGTATTTATAGTCAGAAGTCCATAGGAGGCATTGTGTGGGAGTTTTTGTTATGGATGTAATTCATCCACCCACCCACCCACTCGTGCTATTTTGCTCTGTTTCTTGATTAACATGCAAACCCTGTAAATCAACTGTTCTGACCTGATTCCTTTCAATTTCCACGAAGTGTTTGCTCATAATTACTAAAACACAAGTTTCTCCTCAATAACCTTCACATCATGTGGCTTATTTGCATTTAGCCACTGAGGCACGTGTTCTGCTGTGCTTTACCTCCCCCTAGTGCATCACTACGACATTGCATAGGAAGTAAAGCATGTTTTGGTCACATTCAGATATTTGGGGAATGTGTGGGATGGCAGCATGCTTGACATGCAATGCTGACACTTTCTGGAATTTTTTCTTACTGCAGTATGATAAGCTCAGCATGATATATATATATATATATATTCAATATAAAAAGTAAATATGGACTAGATTTTTTGAGCTATTATTAAAGTCTTGGACATGTGAAACAAAATTGCCTTTAATGCATTGTTTTTGATAGTTTTCTAGTATTTTTCTCCCTAATTTTCTGCCCTATTGACCTTTTTTTTCGATTGTAAATCCATGACACCATATAATCTTGATTTTTAGTTGTTCGTGGTTCATGGAGTCAATCTGGGGCCATATAGACTTGCAATCTAAAAGAAAGGTTTAAATCTAAAGAAAGATTTTGATGAAATTTAGAAATTAATTTTGCTAAAAAAAAAATTAAAAACCTGCAAAGAGAAATTAGGTTTTGAGAAATAATGACATTTGCTTACAAAAAAGAACTGAAAATAAAAATCATGCAGTGCAAAACATTTGCAATTAATTTTTTTTATAATAATTGCACATTTTTATAGCATTGCCTTTACAAAATTTGTCCAGTCAATTGCAATGTATATTTTGATTTGCTTTCTATTGAACCATGAGTTTGCGATGTTGTTTTCACTTTGCGCTTCATGTTTCTGCGCGTTTTGTGGCCCTGATTTGACAAGGGGGCAATGTATTAGATACCGTTGAAGTCAGAATTTTTAGCCCCCCTTTGAATTTTTGTTGCTTTTTTGAATATTTCACATATTATATTTAACAGAGCTAGGAAATTTTCAGAGTCTGATCATGTTTTTTCTTCTGGAGAAAGTCTTGTTTTATTTCGGGTAGAATAAAAGCAGTTATTAATTTTTTAAACACCATTTTAACTTTTAAATTTTAACCAACTTTTTTTCGATAATCTACAGAACAAACCATCGTTATAAAATAACTTGCCTAATTATCATAACCTGCCTAATTAACCTAGTTAAGACTTTAAAAGTCACTCTAAGCTGTATAGAAGTGCCTTGAAAAATATCTAGTAAAATATTATTTGCTGTCTTCATGGCAAAGATAAAACAAATCAGTTATTAGAGAGGAGTTATTAAAACGATTATGTTTAGAAATGTGTTGAAGAAATCTTCTCTCTGTTAAACAGAAATTGGGGAAAATAATAAACAGGGGTTCTAATAATTCAGGGGGGCCAATAATTCTGACTTCAACTGTGTATATATATATATATATATATATATATATATATATATATATATATATATATATATATATATATATATATATATATATATATAGTTTTTTTTTCTCAAAAGGCCTGTGCAAATAAAAAAAAGCTTATTTCTGGATTTAATATGCAAATTGTGTGTGAGAGGGTGTGAGTGAACTTTGTGCCCTTACCTTGATGTCTGTCAAAAAATCTAAATATGTATCTCACCTCTCAGAACTACATGGAGTAAACAAAAGCAAAGACTGTGTATTTATGGACCATCAACTGTGGTTATAATAGAAGACAAAAAGGCAAAAACAGCCACCAACAGTAAATTAGGAAGAAAAAATTAAAATCTAACAATGCATCAAAGCCGTTGTTGTTACTAATTGTTCACGTTCAAGACTGTAATAAAAGGTTAAAAAAAATCCAGCCCACAATTACTTTTTATATTGAAAGTGTGTGTGTGTGTGTGTGTGTGTGTGTGTGTGTGTGTGTGTGTCTAAATATTTTGTGTGTTTTTTTACCAAATCAGTGACATCATTTATGATTTTTGCAATTAAATAGTTAAAATCCTCTAATTTTCTAAACAATTTAGTAGTTTCGATCTGGACTGAGGTTGATTAACAGATTTATAATACATAAAAAAAATAAATAAATAAATAAACAATTTTTGTCTGTTGCATTTTTACATCAGTATAATTCAGTGGATGTTTTTATCCCTAACATAACTAAAGGGTAGTAAATATATATATATATATATATATATATATATATATATATATATATATATATATATATATATATATATATATATATATATATTATATATATATTATATATAATCTATAAAGCCATTTTACATTTTCAAATCAATCTATAAAAAAATTAGCTTAATTTAAAAATTGTGAACAAATATCCTTTTTTTTTTTAATCAAAGTTTTGAAATAACAGAATCGATAACAATAAAAGCTCATGCAAACTTTCATTTGAAATTCATTCATTTATTCATTTTCTTTTTGGCTTAGTCTCTTAATCCGGGGTCGCCACAACGAAATGAACTGCCAACTTATCCGGCACATGTTTTACACAATGGATGCCCTTCCAGCAGCAAGCCATCGCTGGGAAACATCCACACACTCTTATTCATACACTACAGACAATTTAGCTTACCCTATTCACTTATAGTGCATGTCTTTGGACTGTGGGGGAAACCCAAGAACCCGGAGGAAACCCACGCGAACACAGGGAGAACATGCAAACTCCACACAGAAACACCAACTGACCCAGCCGAGGCTCGAACCAGTGACCTTCTTGCTGTGAGGCTACAGCACTACCTACTGCGCCACTGTGTTGCGTAATTTGAAATTAAGATAGTTAATATTTCTTTATTTAATTTAGTATTTTTGTATGTTAATGCTAAACTTTTTTTTTTAATTATTGATTGCATTCCTCGTTTCGGAGATATTTTATTTGAAAGAACTGAAGCAAAATCATTTAAAATATGTGATAATCTTTTTGTAAGGAAACTGAAAGACAGGCATACATTTAGTTAAATAAAAACTTTTTTTTTTTTTTTACAAAAACATTTATCCTTAGTAACATTTATTGTGTTAATCAGTTAGTATTAGCATCACAAGGCCAGGCATCTGTGGCAAAATCTCTTTACTGTATTCTGTTTCTACAGATGATTCTCTATTTGAATTCTGCACAGTACAGTAATTTTTTATGTCTGTATGTTTTGTCATTTATGGTTACATCAAAGTAATTTGTTACTTCTAATAAGTTTTTTGTAATATTTATGGACGGAATAATGCTCCTATTTGTACCCAGAAAACAATTTACATTTCACAAAGTGGTGGAAAATTCCTCTATGTTGAATTATCCTAACTCCAAACCTTAAAAGATGCTGTATTTAAGTTTTTGATTCTTTTAAAGCATAACAATACCACAATATATTTGCAAATATTTAGGAAACTTGCTAAGTGAACATGCTTGTTTATCTAAAAAACAATGCTATAGTCAGATATTCTGCTTTGAAAATGTGTGTTACCTGGTGGAACGTCTTTGTTTTGGTTCTTTTAACCCGCCCATTGCCACTTTATCCAATTATATTTAAGCACCTCAGGTTGCCTTGTTGGAAAACTTTTTTAATTCATTCATTCAGAAAGCCTTCCGAGCATAACCGAAATGCGACCTCCGGTGGACAGTAGCAAACTTCAAAAAAGACGCAGATTCAGAGCTCCACACGATGGTCAGGCACACTCACGTCAATCTTGTAACCTGCGCTTCCGTGTGTTTTGATCCAGGAGTGCAATACCTAGTTCAACCGCTGGGTGTCAAACTTACATACTGCACCTTTAACTTGTTTTGGTCTCAGTTTGATCGAACTGTCAATAATACTGCATAAAATAAAATTCTGAGATGATGTTGTTGAACATGTAATGTGATTAGGTCATGTGACTAATGTGTACTGTTAGGTATATCAATATGGACCCTTTAAGTTCTAATCTTGCACATAACTTTAAGGTATCAATATGGATTCCTTCAGTTCTGATACATAACATGTATTAGTAGTATACGACTATAGACCTTTTAAGTACTAATACTTAACTTTGGGGTACCAATATGGACTCTTTAGATTCTAATAACTTTGAAGTACCATAGGCCATTTAGCGACTGATATATATCTGTAAGATACCCATATGGACTTATTAGGTTTTAGTTCTAAACATAAATTTAAGGTACTGATATTTAGGTACTAATACATAACTTTGAGGTACCCCTATGGACTCTTTAGGTACAAATACATAAATGTATGTTGCCAATATGGACCCTTGATGTTCTAACATGTACCCTTTAAGTACCTAAGTGTCCTAAGTTGTGAAAAGATTTCATAACAGTGACAGTATTTGGTACTTTTATATACAAGAGTGTACTGTATATTAAAGAATGCTGTAAACCTTTAACCATTGACATACATAGTATTACTATATGGATGTCAATTTTTTCAGGTTTCCAATTTTTTTTTTTTTTTTTTTTTTTTTACTGTATATCTTATGTTAAATATGTTAAACCAGAGATGCCCAAAGTAGCCAAAGTTGGTTCATGGTAACCTCTGATTTGGCCCACCATTCTATCTGAAAAGAGAGTGAGAATAATGGAGAGGGTAGGAGTAAATGCCTTTGACACAGATTGTCATTTCGAATTTAACACAACATTTTGTTTCTTTATTTTATTGCTGAGCTACAAAAAAAAAAAAGATTCAATTAAATATTGTAAATGAATCAGACTTGTAAAAAAATGTAAAATACTGTCACTTTATAGATAGAGGACAATGCCAGTCATGCAATGAAAATGCAAGTCATCTGCGAGCAAATCAAGGTGAAGGCAGGAGCAGCTTGACTAGTCTCTTCTGTTTGTTTTTACAGTAATAGGCTAGTTACCTGAGTCAGTTAATATGATTTAAAGCAACATTTTCTAGTTTTTGTTTAAATATTATAAAATAAATTATGAAATTCCCCTTGGCAGATTTATTGTAATATGGTTTGGCATATATTCGGCACCCTTGTGTTGAACAAAAACAAAACAAAACTCAAATTAGTCTGAAACAGTCAAAGTTGAGCAGATCTAACAGAATTTTCCTCATTTGTGTGAGCTATCTCTTTAACTGGATGATCTTTGAAGGAAGAGGAGCGGTGGGTTTCCCTGTCAACACCACCATCTCAGCGGCAGATGAGGTCAGACAGGAGGGGGTGTTCAAAACTGCCAACAGGATGAAATTTAAGACCTCTCCGAGGGCCCCCCCTATCTGTGACTCCTCCAATCCAATTCACGTTGTTATTCTCGGTGCCCTCTAAGATTTATGCTGCTCACTTACGACTTTCCTTTGCTTTGCGACATTGTGATAGGTAAGACGTTTATATGTTAGATCTGCATGGATAAGCTGGTGCTGTGCTTACACTGTATTTGGATTTAGGTTTGGTTTGTGTTATCAGCTTCCCATAAAATGGACCATACATGCATTCAATTATAAGTTGTCTGGCTGGTGTGCAACTTCTCCTGACCTTTGAAAGTTAGATGCATGCGTGGACACGTGTAATGTGAGCAAATGGAAAGTAGTCCAGTCACATTATTTTGTATTCTAGACAGCATGTTTAAACTCTTGTTCCTTATTATGAGGTTGCATTACAAATTAAATAAAGATCATTATTGCTAAAAGACTGTATTGTAGACTAAATAAAAAAAATTATGTATATAAAAAAAGTTACAATAGTTCTGTTTTTTTTTAACGTGACATTTAATTAAGATCTGGGTACAAGAGCAAAATGTGATGACTATTTTTGAATAAATCCATCTCTTTTTCTCCATTCAATGCGATTTCCTCTCAGTGAGAATAAAGCTGGTACTTGAATTAAGCTTTTGATGAATCCATCTGTTTGTAATTATTCAATTCTCCCACAAACACTGTGAACAACACAAGTCCCTTTTCCCTGAACATAAATACCTAAATATTTGTGCATTTTGCAACAAGCTTGAAATATTTACTGATGTGCCAATATGAATAATTTTTGGCCGATACAGATTTTTAACAAATAAATATTTCCCAATTTAGATATTTTTATTACTTGCATGCAATTTCAGCTTGTTAAGTACTGAATTAGATTATTTTCCATAAACATGGATTGGATTAATTTAATGATCAACAGGCAAAAAGTTTAATCACTCAATAAAGATGTCTGACAAATGAGATTTGTACTATCGATGTTTTGCTTCAATTTGTTATATTATTTACATAAATATTATTAAAATATTATATTATAATTGTATATTTTTTAAAAACAATATTTATTTTGTTTTACACACACACACAAAAAATCTAATTGACTCATTGCCTTCACACAGTTAATTAATAAATAGTATAATAATCTGCTATTTTAAGGGTGTTGCCGACACTTATGCCATTAAACTAATCAAAAATTATCTAATAAATATTAATGGCCAATACACTGGTGCATATCTAAATATATTGTTTCCATAGAGCTGCAAATAAATTTGATTGTGTCGTTCAAAGTGCTTCACTAGACTGTATAGTTCTTTCCCTCATTAAAACCATTATGTACATTAAAGTTGTGCCTTTTGTATTTTATCGAATGTTTTTAGTCTTTGCTTTTGTTTGGTGATTCCTCTTGCAGCAGATTTGGTTCATATTTAAAAGCAATGTATTTCATGACTGATTGCAAACGACATCACAAAAGTAGAAACACATATTTTTGGTATTTATAAATGATAATCTAAAGAGGATATTTCATGCAAAAAAAAAAGGTCATCATTTAGTCACTGTTTACTTGTACAAAACCTATTTGAGTTTCTTCTTTTGTTTTAAAAAAGGAGATATTTTGATAAAAATGCTGGTTGTTGGAACCCCTTGAATTCTATAGTATATATTTTATAAACAACCAGCATTCTACAAAATATCTTTTGAGTTTAACAGAAGAAACTCAAAGGTTTAAAGGTGCAGTAGGTGATTGTCTTCAGAAGCATTTTGTTGTTGTGCTGTTTGAAAGTCTCTTCACAGTGCAATAGTAATGATTAAAGTAAATGACCTAAATGTGTTTATATTGAGTTTTTTAACCTCCTTTTAGGTGTCAAAATCACTGTTTCCACCTTGTCACACACCCAGAGTTTTAAAATTTCAACTATGAAAATAACTTTTTAAAATATTGTTTATCTGGTATCTATTAATGTATCTTAATTAAGCACTAGTGAAATAATTTCAATATTTTATAGTTATTAATGTGAGACTCTTATCATTATTATTTTTTATACAAAATATAACTGTCGCACAGTATCAGTGTCATTTCCACCACAACACTGTAGTCGCTTTAAAAAGTTTGTGTGAAAGATTATTTAGGTGGTTTCTATGAAAATGAATAGTGCCATCTGAGCACATGTTCAATAGAGGGAGTTTAAATTTTCATCAACAACATATAAAGAAAAATCAAGGTGAATATTGCTTGATAAAGAAATACATTTATTCTACGTCATTTCCAAACATGTTGTACATGTTGTTTTTAAAAATAAACAAAATTAAGGTAAATAAGAGTGTTTTGTATACATGAAAAGCTAGTATCAATTCAAAGCTAATCGGTAAAGCTATTTTTTTTTTTTTACAATAAACTGTTGAGATGTCATTTCCACCACTGTCATCTCCATCACCCCACACATTTAAAAAAATATATATTTTCAAAGTTCTCATCACACATTACAAATATATTCACAATGTATATGTTCCTGCTCTATTTAATATACAAATTGAGTTTATTTATTTTCTAATAAGCTCTTAACCAAATTAATATTACATTTTAGAGTGTGACAGGTGTACAATTCAGCATACAACTAATTTATTTCATTATTGTATAAGAAAACTGTACTTGCTGGTTCTTGTTAATAATAAAAAAAAGATGTATAATTAGCCTATTATATACATATATATATATATATATATATATATATATATATATATATATATATATATATTGTGGAAAGATTGGTTAAACTAGATACAAAAATGATCTTAGACAATGTTTGACTGCCATCATTTACTTCATTTTGAAACGAAAGCTGCATATTGAGATGTGGTGGAATTGACATTTGTTCAGTTCACGATGCATAAAATGTTTCTCTTCTTATCTAAGTTTGTCCTCTTACAGATCTTAAAACTTGGCAAATTGTTTAAACTTATGAGGTATGTTACGCTAATTTTGAACAAGTTTTTTACTCAACTTCACAAGACTAAAAGTAACTGCAGTTGAAGAATTGCCCAAATACAGCACAAACTAACGAATCCGCTTATGAATAATAATTCATTCTTGCACGCGCTTCGTAGCCTTCCTGGCGCGTCCCCCACGTGACTAATAAATATTCATGAGTCAAGCTTTCTCCGTAGTACTATTGGTGAATGCGTTTCCTGTCGAGGAAGTTAAACATTTCGAATAGTGATTAAAGGCGCTGAAGCGCTTAGAGTGAATTATAGCTTTATCGATAGCGAAGTTTCATATAATGTGATGAATGTAAACACAAAAGAAGGGCTAATTTGAGACGGTAGGCTGTTCTTTACGTGGCTTTCTTTCGCTGATGTGGAACACAAGCCATCAACCGTGTTACCCATCTTTGTTTTCCACATCTATCATTGTCATCAAGAGCATTCAGCGTTAATGCAGATACGTTCGAGATACGTTTATTTGTTTGTAAGATGAGGTGAGGTTTGTGGCATGCAGCAGTGAAAGCTGTGGGAGAATGTGCTACTTTAATATTGCTATAGCAACGCGTTATGAGCGCTATGAATCTAAACATGAAGACCGTCGGTGTGATTTAGAGAGCGAAGTGATGATAAACTGTTAACTGTTGGTACACTGATAAACTGTTGACTTGATTCATTTTAGTGGTAGCAAGTTTGGTTTAAAAGCAGCTTGACAGAGCTAATAACAAAGTGCTGATGAGTGTCTGTGATTTGCATGTAAACACCATGTAATAAAAATATAAGTATCATCTTTTGATATTATGTACTTTTAGAGAAAATTATGTCGAATATGTGGACTTGTGGTCTGAATTTACATAAAACACTTTTTTATGCATTTTTACATATACCCTTTTTTTAAACTTGATTTGACTATCAGAGAGTAAAAATAACCTTTTTTCTCATTTTGGACAGTTAAAAATAGGGTTTGGGACATTTCATATGCTGCAAAACAGTTGCAGGATGACACTGGATGTATGTAACAAAATATAAAACATTCAAAGTATTTTAAATAGCCATTTAAGAGCTAAAATGTGCTGTCCACGTATATGGACACTCAGGCCCTAAGAGGTTATACACTCATACACAACCGACAAGTTAGCTTACCCAATTCACCTATAGCGCATGTCTTTGGACTGTGGGGAAAACCGGAGCACCGGGAAGAAACCCACGTGAACGCAAGGAGAACATGCAAACTCCACACAGATATGCCAAATGACCTACTGTGCACCTCGTCGCCTGTTTGTTTAATTTATTAAACTGAATTTCTTTCACAATTGTTGATTTAGTTGTATATAGAGAATAACATATTTAATCTGGGATTATCACTCCCAATTAATAGACTGACATAAAATATAAACAGTAACCCAAAGCTTTTACTAGGGCACAGCAAACAGTATGGCACATACACTACCTGACAAAAGTCTTGTCTCCTATCCAAGTTTTTTCCGCTGTGACGACCCCAGATTAATAAAGGGACTAAGCTAAAAAGAAAATTAATTAATGAAAAAAAAAAAAACCTGATGAATGGCTACAGAAAGACATGCCTCAGCCAGTCAGTTTAACTTATAGTTAGGAAACAAAATCAGTTAGAAATATCATATTTATGTGGTCATTTAAATTTTTCATTTTAGAAATGACAATTGGTCAAAATAACAACTGATTTTTATTTATTTAAGTGAAAATTAGGGCTATTCCACCAAATATTATAATGAAAAAAAAACCTTGAAATTAGACATAGGCATTATAAGATTCTCACAGTATGATAAGCTTGAAAAAAATGTCACGGTACTGCTCTAAAATATGTTCTTTTTTATGTCTGGGTTAAAAATTTAATACATTAAACCTTTTTGAACACCATACATTTTATTTTAAGAAACATTTAAAAAAAATTTTGAGCTGTAAACATGTTAGGCTAAATAATTACAATAAAATTCACTGACTTCTGCTATGTTCATTAGTTTCAAAAACATTGGATATTTTTCTTTGGATTTAATGCAGTGTTTCTCAACTCTGTTTTGGATGTCTCCTGTAATGTGTGTGACAGACAAAGATCTTTCAGTCTCTGCTAATTAGCTGATGATCTGAATCAGGTGTGTTTGGTTAAGGAGACATGGATAATGTGCAGAGCTGGTTGTCCTTCAGTAATGTGGTTGAGAAACACTGAAGTAAAGCCACTGCGCTGTTCAGGTCCAGTATGCTAATATGTTGGTGTGTAAGTACATTTGTTTTTATAATGTTTCCTGAATTGTGGGTTGACTAGTAGTTTTTGATGTGGAGGTCCCATTTCTGCTTGAGATACTGTTACCCCCCCCCCCCCCCCCCCAAGAAAAAAAAACGTACATATACTATAGAAATGTTATATTAACAGAAAAATGTTTAGCAGTTAAACCTTGACTTTTCCAAACCACGGTAAACCTTGAAATTGCCCCATGCCTACTTGAAATTTAAATCTGATCTGTTCTATACTAAATTAATCCTCTTCTCAAGCTGTACCTACATCAGTTTAAAAAT
Source organism: Danio rerio (assembly GCF_052040795.2). Taxonomy (NCBI): domain Eukaryota; kingdom Metazoa; phylum Chordata; class Actinopteri; order Cypriniformes; family Danionidae; genus Danio; species Danio rerio. Next base: position 38,296,866 of record NC_141043.1, on the reverse strand, counting down.
TACTTTCTTTCTGTCTCAGACGGAACGGACCGGAGACTCCACCATGCCAGGAGATGAAGTTCGGCAGAGGAAAGGAGGTGGTCGCAAGAAGTCCAAAAAGGGAAAAGGAAAGGGTGGTTTGGATCGGACTGGCAGCCTAGATGGGCAAAATGACCTGCTGTTACCCCCTCCCATTATACCATCCAAAAAACCTGTGGAGGAGAAGACAAAAACAGCCCAGGCTAAGATCGAAGAGGAGTCTGCCTTTTCTATCTGCCTCCAGGTGCTCTTCCCATATCTGCTGGCCGGGATGGGGATGGTGATGGCAGGCATGGTGCTGGACAGCGTGCAGGTAAGAGACTGTTCAATAAGTTTCGGCAACTTTACATAACAGTTTATAGCCTGACATGACTTTCCAACAGTTCAGAGTTGTTGTAGCAGATAATGGGCCCACTTTAATTATCCAGCGTGTCAAGTGCTGATATTTATGGTCCTTCCTTACAGGAAGCAGAGTGTGAGGGAAATTAATGTCATCATTAAAATTCATTCGGAAGGAGAAAGACTGGAAAAACACTCCAGTCATGAAGCACTGAAGCAATATTTCACCAAAAAATGGTGTCATTTTGAAGTTTTTATAAAACTTGTAGGTTTTGTGGATAGATTATAGTGCTGTAAAAATTTACCTTGGATTAAAAACAATAAAAGTAGCCAACCATTAGCTATGACAAAAACCTGTGATACAAAACTACAAATTTAGGTGTTAAAATGTTTAAACAACAGCAGTGAGTTTTAGAATTGTTGGGTCTGAAAAGGACTAAAACACTTTTGAATAACAATAAACATAGTAATTATTATAAAAATTAATTTCATTTTTGTTTATGAAATTAGGCATTATGTAGGAGATTCGTAATAATCGTGAGATATAAACTCAAAATATATTAAAAAGATATTTGCAAAAAAATAATATAAATAAATAAAGAAAGAGAGGAAATGTGCAGTTTGGGGGAAAACAGTCAAATTTGTGAAAGGTTTACTCAATGCTGCAAGGTATAATCTCAGAAATAAAAGTGAATTTTAGTGTTGCCTCAAAATGTTTAGCTGTAATTTTTTAATTGTTGAAATAAAGCCATATTGTAAGATGCAAATTTAAAATAGCAACACACTTGCCGTCAGAAGAAAACAGAATTATATAAATTTTTGAACCTGCTATTTTGGGAAAAGTCTAACTTGCTAGACGTCAATTCTGAATTGTAAGGTATAAAATCAGAATTGCAAGAAATTGCAAAAAAATTGCACATAAAATTGCAACCTGAAATTGTAAAAAAAATTACTTTCAAACTCCAAGTTGTGAGGTAAATTGCAAGAATAAAGTCAGAATTGGGAGATTTAAAAAAAAAATGTGAGTCTCATAACTGCAACAAAAAGAAGAATCAGATCAAAATGTTAATTTACAAATTGTTCAATTCTCGAAAAATGCATGTTAACTCAGAAGCAGTTGCAAACTTACTCACCGGCCACTTTATTAGGTACACCTTACTAGTACCGGGTTAGACCCCTTTTGCCTTCAGAACTGCCTTAATCCTTCGTGGCATAGATTCAACAAGGTACTGGAAATATTCGGTTAAGTCTAGATCGGATATGCGGCCGGCCGGAAGTGCGAAATGCACATTAATAAAGCAGCATTTTTTAATGACACTGTATAACAATAATTAATATTTTTACAGTACTTTGATGGTTGGGTTTAGGGTTGGGTTGGGGGTAGGCGTTAAAAAATATTGTGGAGGCCATTTGAGTACAGTGAACTCATTGTCATGTTCAGGAAACCAGTCTGAGATGATTCACGCTTTATGACATGGCGCGTTATCCAGCTGGAAGTAGCCATGAGAAGATGGGTACACTGTTTTTCACAGACCAGGCAACGTTTTTCCAATTTTCTGTTGTCTGATTTTAGAGAGCCTGTGCAAATTGTAGCCTCAGTTTCTTGTTTTAAGCTGACAGGAGTGGCACCCGGTGTTATCTTCTGCTGTTGTAGCCCATCCGCCTCAAGGTTGGGTTGTGTTGTGCATTCAGAGATGCTCTTCTGCATACCTCGGTTGTAACGAGTGGTTATTTGAGTTATTGTTGCTTTTCTCTCAGTTCAATCAGTCTGGCCTCTGACCTCTGTCATTAACAAGACATTTGTATAAGCAGAAAAAACATCACTATTGTGAAATGTTAGCTCAGAATTGTGTGGTATAAACTCATAATTGCAAGCTGTCAGCACCCTACGGAATGCAAAGTTCTGCATTAAAATGAGTTGAATCTATGCCCACCTATAGTTTCATTTTTTTAATCTAGATTAATCTCACTGTAATCAAGGAATTAATCTAGATTAAAATAGCTCATTTGAATTCTGCCAAAGGCATTTAGAATATGTGTGCTACCCAAATAACAACTAAAAGTAAGTCTTTGAGAATGGTTTTCTCAAGCCAGGTGGCACATTAGACCAAGGGCTCATCTTCGGTTTTCAAAATTCATCACAAACTGCTTGAGAAACTGTTCTACTGTGATAATTGGTGATGAAAATAAATGATGTTCAATAAGATGTACTTGTGTTTACTGTTTATTCAGTTAAGTATGAATTTTTAACTGTAGGCCTACATAAGCTCCAAACTGATTTTTGATTATCTTTTTTTTTTTTTTGTTATTGAAAGTCATAACTGAACTAAACAAAAATTGAAATTAAGACATGTGGACATATATTAGTGGCATTATTGAAGTAAACACCGCAATCAAACTATTACCGTCATGTAGCACTTCTGCCATATTTTCCGACAAGATCCACACATGCAGCTGTCAGAAAAAGACCGCAGACACACACACACACATCGCAAAATGCAGAAGTTTTTTCTTTCTATTTGGCGTGTGTTATAAAATTCCATAACACTCTCACCAGTCCTCACTCCTTATTTGCATCTAATACTTCAGTTTGTCACGGGGGCATGAATGAAATGTTCATGAATGAAAGTGAAACTGCCGAACTGCAGTTAAAGTCACCCAAAATGACAGAAAACTCTTACATGAAAGCACTTCACATAAACACCCTAATAATATTATTGTCTATTAAGGCAAGTAACTAGATTAAAGATGTCCATGTGAACGTAGTCAGTAGTGTCTTCGAAGTAAGTGAAAGATCCAAAAGGGCATTCTGCTAATTTGATTTACAAGCACTTTTTTGCCAGACGGCTCACCGGTCAGGTATACATCCGTACTAAAATATCAAGGTGAAGGTCATCAAAGCTTGCATAGAATATAGACCCAGCTTTCAACCCAACTTGAGAATAGATTAACCGCGATATCTTTTTATTGCCCGATAAGAGTCTTGCGTTAGCGCAGCACGTCAATAACGACCCACGAGTAGTTGAAACACTAATGTTATGATACAACAATGTAGTTATATTAATTACTTAATATTATAAGTTATAAAATTTATTTGAGAACTTACACCAAAATAATTTATTTGGTAATTTTTACAAGGAAAAAGCTAAAAACTGAGATGGTAAATCATAATTAATAGCTCTAAATTAATTATAAACTAGACCTGTGAGTATTGTGTCTATAAACTCACAATTCCTAAAAATAAAAGTGTGACTCACCAGAAAACAATAAACTAAAAACATTAAAGAAAAGAGAAAAGGTTGCAAAGTTGTTCTTTTGAGATGAAATTTTCTGGCAGAAACAGACTTCTATATTAGAGGAGAGACACCTTGCAATAAATTCACTTTATTCACCTGTATCCAGTGCTTAAGAAAGCATCTGTCCTTGAACTGGTTGTCATTTAATAAGTGATGCTCGGTCTCGATGGCTGTTTAATGAATGAGATCATAGGTCCGTGTTGTTGATGTGAGGCTGTATTTGCTGCGTCACTGTGCCTTGCTAACGACCAAACCATTTTTTAAATTTAGCTGAATCATGCCTCTCTTTCCCAGTGTGTCCTCTATGTACTGGCGAGCAAGAGGTAGAGCGGTGAGTAATCGAACAACGCTGCTTTTCACAACCCTACGGCTTCTCAATCGCTCTCTTTGTCTCTCACGCACACACTTGTTCAATCTCCATCTATCTCTTCCTCTCCTCCTTCATCTTTCCCCCCCGTCTCGTCCGTCTGCCAAGCACTCACCCGTTCACAGCTGATAAGACAGGTTCAGAAGTACGTCAGAGGAGAACGTTAGCTGAGAGCAGGACAAACCGGACAGACGCAGGACTCAGAGCAGTTTATAGGAGGTAATGAGGGTCAAACCAGTGACTGTTTTAGAGGGCCTGATGCACCGGTGAGGAGGGGGAGAAAGGACTGCCCTCCGGAACGAGTGGAAAAAAAAAGCCTCAACATGTGTTTCTGTCACGTTCTGGACCTGTTAGACCATTGTTAGACATTGAGCCGGACAGGACTGTTTTTCTTCGGAGTCGTGAGTCCTGTGGCAAACAGAAGAGCGTATATTGTGGAGCATCTATCAACTTGTGATTGAAAAAGAAATGCGGATTGGGAATTATTTTGAAAGCGCTGAAGTGACTGCTTAATCTTTATCTTACCAGGCATACGGAGAGTCTCAAGAAGTTTCTAGAAGTGGATTTTGATTCTCAGGGAAACAGTAAAGGAGAAGGTTTCTGTTGAACAAATGACACCTTGGAGAAGGAGTTAAAGAAATTCGCCAACTTTTTTTTGAGCTGTTGTGGAAATGCTAAATTATTTTGTTATGTACATCTGGGAAGACAGCATTTAGAAATCCATTTTCATTGCCTTATTTGTTTTAGGCGTCATTTTATTTTGAGAAGAAATCTTTGGGGACTATTTGGAGTTAAGAAATTTCCTTATTATTTTCATCCTGTCTTTCTAGGAACATTTTAACAGCTATATTCTTACCGTTTTTGTTTAGGGATCATATTTATTTTGATAAGAAGAACATTTTCGGTACTATTTGGAGACTATAAAGAACATTATTTACAGTAGGTCATGTCTCCAAGGCAACACTTAAAAATCCATTTTCATTGCTGTATTTGATTTAGGCATCATTTAATGCTAAGAACTTTTTTGGGACTATCTGGAGATATAAAACTTCCATAATATTTATATCCCATTGTTCCAGACAACATTTTACCATTTATCTTCATACCGTTTTTGTTTTAGGTGTCATTTTTTTCATGCAGAACATTTTTGGGACTATCTGGAGATACTAAAATTACCTTGTTATTTATATCCTTTCTTCTAAGGTGATATTTAAACATCCGATTTCTTGTCATTTTTTTGTTTTAGGTATCTTTTTCTGTCTTGTAAAGAAAGTTGTTGTGACTATCTAGAGATACTAAATTACCTTATTACGTACATCCTGTTTTTCTAGACAACATTTTAACCTCCATTTTCATTGCTGTTTTTGTTTTAGGCTTCTTATTTAATCTTGAGAAGAACTTTTTTTTCAGGACTATCTGGAGATACTAAAATACTTTATTATTTGCAACACATCTTTCCAGGCAAAATTTTAACATCCGTTTTCATTGTTGTTTTTTTTTTTTTTTTTTTTTTTCAAAAAGAACATTTTTGGGACTATCAGGAGATACTAAATTACTTTATTATTTGCGTTACATTATAATTTAAATATAAATTTTCTTGTCGATTTTTGTTTTAGGTGTCATGTTTTCGAGAAAAATACTATCTGGAGATGCAAAATTTCCTTAGTATTTTTTCATCCTGTCTTTCCAGACAACATTTTTGCATTTACATTCTTGCCATTTTTGTTGTAGGCATCATATTTACTTTTGAGAAGAACATTTTTGGGACTATCTGACGATACTAAATGACCGTACTATTTTTATTCTGTTTTCCCAGAAAACATTAAGAATCAATTTTCTTATAATTTTATTATTTAATCCCCTCTTTCCAGGCATCATATTGAATTTTGAGAAGAAATTGTTTGGGACTGGAGACTGGATCTGGAGATACTAAATTACCCTATTATTATTTACATCCTGTCTTTCCAGGCATCATATTTAATTTTTAGAAGAACATTGTGTGATCTGCTGTGATAGTGTGTTAAAAGCTTCCAGGAGACCTGTTTTGTCCAGTAAACTCTCCTCGGCGGTGGGTAATGGGGTAAGAGAGATGGTGGTCACTCAGTTAGAGCTGGAGCTCTGTTATCAAGGGAAGAAGCTCAGAGGTTTCACCTGTAAACTGACCCGCTCTGCCAATGGCTTCTTGCCGGAGAGCTCCTACATCATCGCGGCGCAGGTCTTGCTGCCGTTTCTGCTGGGTGGTCTGGGGATGGTGGCGGCCGGCATCGTCATGGACATTGTCCAAGTATGAGCGATTTAATCTAGATTTGGTGAAGTATTTCTTAGATATTTTACTGTATTATTTTCGGATCATGTAAATAATATTGTTTTTCAAACACTGTTGATAAGCATTGGTGATGCTGTCTTGGTTTTGTGATGGTGTCAGATGGGAATTTATTGTACTTTAATATATCCCATTCTAACCTTTTTGGACAAATCATAGTAATGTTATGATTTTCATCAGACTACGTTAAAGCACTGTAGAATGGTTTGTAGTATGGGCAGGATGCTACCAAATTGATTTGAATAATATTATAAAATTTAGCATGTAGTGTACCATATCCTAAAACAGTGGTTCTCAACTGGTTTGGCCATGGGACCCACATTTTACATGGTCATCAAGCCACGACCCAAATATTTAGTAACTATAATGTAATTTTAGCTATTTTAATTAATTTGTATTTATTTGTTAACATACACAACTAGTGACAGATAAATCATAAGAAAATCACCAAGACTTACAAATAAACAATATTTTGTTGTTATTTAACAAAATGTATCAAATTATAGAAATATTACAGAGTAAAAATGTCAAATACTGTAAACAGTGGTTAGGGTAAGGAAAAGTTAAGTTACCATTGACTAAACTGAAGTTACCATTAACTAAACTTTAACACTGATCTGGTTGCATTGAACAGAAACCAGCAAATTGAAGTAAAATTATTATAATAATCATAACTATTTTTACAATGATCACCAGTTATTTGCTGTTCTGCTTTTGTGTGGGCTTTCTTAGCCTTTGCTACACGGTGAGCATAGTAAGATGCGCTGAGTGCCTGTACTTGTTTTGAACATGAAGATGATAGGCACTTTTGTGATGCCCTCAGCTATTGGAGTCGTCTTAGAAAATAGTCCACAGGTTTGTCCTTGCAACTGGGATGTTTGGTTTCTAAATGTCGTTTTAATCTAGAAGGTTTCATGCCCTCTTGTGAGAGCGCCTCACTACATATGACACACTGAGGTTTAAAGCCTTTTTTTGTCGTCAATATATGTAAATCCACACTTTACATATTCGGGGTCGTACTTGTGCTGAAATTTCACATGCCAAACGGTACGGTTGTCGCACGCGCATTTCAAAATAAAAGTTAGATATAAGCAAAATAAGTTAAATATTAAACTTTTGTTGTTTTTTTGATCACACACTCAAAATGCGACCCACTGAAAATGTTCCCGTGACCCACTTTTGGGTCGCAGCCCTCCAGTTGAGAAATACTGTCCTAAAATGTTATTATAATACCACAGTATTAATCAAACTTTATGCACTTTTCCACGCAGATAATGTGGTTCAAAGTGCTTTATTGTTAGAAAATAAAAAATGTACTATTAAATGTCTATTTTTGTAATGAAAGAGCCTCTTTTTTTGGTTCCGCATTAAAATCTTGCTTGAACTCTTGAGTTGAACTCTGCAACACGGAATGTGTTTTTCCTTTCCAACGCGCTACTGTTCTATTGTTTTTCAATGTAAACATGCAGATGATGAACATGTGTGACCGGTACACTGGCATCTTGTGTTTTTTTAAAGTGCTGCTCATGTGAGCGCCATGTTTTTTAAGACACCATGTCAGGTTGAAAGATCTTTAACTTTCAAAAGCTGTGCTGCTCATCACTGTTAGTGGCACAGCAATGGACCAATCAGAAAAAACTTGGAGGCATGGCAATCGCTGCTAGTTTCACTTTGTAGCTGTGTCTAGATACTATCGTGCTTAAAATGTGCTTTTTTTATTTTCAAATCATTCTTGAGTGCTGACTCGCATTTCTAGAAGCAAAGTTCGGTGTGAATGAGCCCTTAATGTACTTCCAGTTAAAATTGAATATTGAGTAGGGGGTGAGGCTTTCTTTTTGCGCAGCATTCCTTCAGCAAACTAACAATAATAAGGGTGTGGTTAAGAATAGAGTGGAGGAACTATGACGTCACTTTGTAGGCTAATTGGCTGCTAGCATAAAACTGGTTCCCTCGTGAAAATCCCTATAGGATTTTCCCATAGGCTTTTCGAAGATTGCAAATAATAAGCTCTGTGTTCAAACACTGTTCATTACACTTACACGTTTTGTCCAGCCGGATAATCCTCACACGAAATTACAACTTGGAGCACTTTTGAATCTTCAATGCAAACGCAAGAGTTAAAAAGCTAACATTAGGCTATAAACGGACTACAGTGCCCTCGATGCGCTCGTTTGTGACGTCAGCACCACCCTGCTACAGACAACTTATCAAGCTTATTTTTAGAAATAATGTCCATGACACAGAGTTAATCTCTCTGTATATTATATTATAATCCACGCTATATATTATAAACAAATATATACGCAAAAAAACATAGACCTATACGCTTTTGAATAGTTTTTACGTGGGAAATACATCTGTTTTGCTTTGCGGTTGTTCTAAAAGTTTTAAAACTCTGTGTATAAATCTGCCTATATAGAATTTTCATCAGACATATTTAAATAAGTGTATCGTCGCACACGCAGCCTGCTTACCTTAACAGATGACAGAAATGAGGCGTGAGGAGGAACAAGTCTATCAAATGGCTGCAAGTTCCATCATGATGGACACAGAGCAACATTCAATATTCATTTTATATCACGACGTACAGCGAAAAGCAGCTCATACAGTCACATCTGCTATACGTTTTATGGAGGAGTGTAAATATTGCAGTTATGACTGAGTAAAATGTGTTCAGATGAATAAAAAAGTCGAAAAATCACTTGATCACGTTAAAATATGTCTGTATTTTTACACATTTATTCACACGTTTGCATTACTGAGGGCAGGAGAGAGACAGGCTTGCACTGGTGAGCAGTATCTTCATAATATAGTTTAATTAAAATAAATGATCAACAAATGAATCTGTCTCGACAGCCTTTACATGTGAAGGCATTATCTATACACAAGCTGAATTCTTAATTAGAAAAATACAAAAAGCTATAAAATACTATTCATGAAAATACCTAAATAACAGACAAATCCAAATGCCCAACACAAGCGAGCTGCGCTCCAGACCAGATCAGCTCGATGACGTGTAATGTCTCCGACACCACCTGTAGTCCCATTTAGCAACTTGATAGCAAGCGTCTTTTTAAAGAAGCATGGCCAAATTAAAAATTCAAAAGTGTGCTGTAACTGATGTGTTTTATGTCGTAGAACAAAACGTGAAAATATCTTGCATTTGTGTTTGCCATGGACCTTATTTAAGCGATTTTACTGAAACCCCATTCAAAAAACCCATTGAGTTTGGGACGAGGGAACCGGAAGTGCTAAAATGCTAACTCGCTTCCGGGTTTTTGCATACAAATTGACGTCATAGTTCCTCCACTATATTGTGGCTGAAACTGATGTCATTAAGAAGCAACAAACGCAGAAGCAAACGCAGAAGCAAATGTTCAGACTCTGATCGAAGATTACCAAATTAAACCTTTTAAACCTTTTTTAGTAATTTAACTTGTATTAGCACAAGATTAATTATTCACCCAAAGGATAACAAAAAAAACTACATTTTAATTTTAATAGTTTTATGAATTTTAGTTGGGGAAAAAAGGTTGATCATTTTGGTTCCGAGTTAAAATTCTTGCTTGAACTCTGAGTTGACCTCTGCAAGATGTATGATTATAAAAGCAACTAAAGAAGTAATAAGTAAATAAATAAAAAATAAATAAATACAGAAGCATTTGTTTACAATCTTAGTTTCTCTTTAATTTATAGCAAAGCATTGCTTATTCTTATTGCTGTCTAATAATAAAAATAATAATATTAATATGAATATCAATGATGATAATAAAAATAATAATAGAATGATAATGATCCTGTTTGTACCTAGTGTTGTTTTTAAATGTATTTATGAATAATGTTTTATTTATTTATATATTTTTATTACAATTTTTATTACTATACTATCACTAAGCAATTTTTAAAAGAGAAAAAAAGACATTGACAACGATTAAGCAAATAATTTTATTATTAAAGAAATTTTAAAAACACTTCTCTTTGGTATACTATTACTAAAATTTTGATCTAGCACAAACTTAAAACAACCACATGTTAGCTTCGAGCAACAGTTCCCTGTGCTTCTGTTCTCCCAAACAGACATAGTTGGCATGGGCTGTGTTTTGTGTCTATTAATTGAATTGTCATGGGGACCAGCGAGACAGACAAAGGCTGTTTCTGGAGAGAGCAGAAACAGAAGTGGGCTAGATCCCAGGATGGCTTGTGACGTGACACCCTTTCCACCGAAGAGCCTGGACTTAGGCTGTGCGTGTGTTAAAAATAAAGGCCCCTGGCTGGCTGGCACTGCTCTCTGTTGATTTAAACATTACGGCTATTTTTAACTGCGTGAGTGGGTTTGCGAAGAGAGGAGCACTCAGCTCGTATACTGACACTTTGCTTAATATAAACGCAAAGCACAAGAAGCCATCAATGCTCAGTGAGTCACTGGCTCTTTGTCAGCTTGCTCATTATGAGCTGATATTTATGCCTTTGCTGATGACTGCTCCGTGTTTTGACTGTAAGTATCAAAATAAAAGAGGTGAAACTGACATCCAGTTGGATTGATCTGTACTTTTCTAAAGTATCTTTCATCTCAGTTTATGGCCTGTACATTAACACGTCTCTCAGTTTAGAAATATTGACAGTGTTTGTCACATTAAGAGTGATGTATGGGAAAGCCAGTGCACTTTTCAGTATAAAATATTATAGCTATTCTGCTTGCAATTCATGAAAGTTTAGATCTGGTGTTGAGACTTCGGTTTCCAGCATGCAATAGGGGTCAGATGTGTGTAATGAGTGATTATTTTTAGTACTGTTTGTCTTTTTTTGTATTTTCTGATTCTGTTGATTATTTTTGATGAATCTTGAGTGCATTTTTAAGCTATATCTGTGGATTTCTTTTATTTATTTTTGTTTTGCAACAGTTGTGGTTTGTGTGTTGGGGTTTCAGCGCTGTACAGTACAGAGTGAATGCCATAAACTAATAGTGATAATAAATCTGATTACAAAGCTGTTTGTGTGCACTGGATGTTTTGGTTGATTCATTTAGTTGGGGAAAAAAAAGGTTGATCATTTTAGTTCCGCATTAAATTCTTGCTTGAACTCTGAGTTGAACTCTGCACAGTGTATTATTATAAAACAACAACAAAAGAATGAATAAGTATATAAGTAAATGGGTAAGTCAATCAATCATCAAACAATCAATCAGTCAATCAGTCTGCGGACATTTGTTTACAATTTTAGTTTCTCACTCTATTGCAAAATTTTTTTAATCTTGTTTCTGTCTAATAATAATAATAATAATAATAATAATAATAATAATAATAATAATAATAATAATAATAATCCTGTTTGGACTTAATGTTGTTTTTAAATAAAGTCATGAATAATATTTAATTTTTTATTTATTTATATTTTATTACTCTATAAAAAAACTTTTTTTCAAATATATACATTTGTAAAAACACAGAAAAAAAAACACTTTTCTTTGGTATACTATTACTAAAATAATCATGTCTAATCATGACTTATTAATTTATTTATTTTAATATATATTTTTTACATTCATTTAAACTTGCAATTGTTTTATTCATACAAATTTATACTGTATTTTACAGTATATATATATATATATATATATATATATATATATATATATATATATATATATATATATACATTTTTTTCTTTTTTTATATTTATAAAATTATTTTTTGGTATCGGGTATGACTGGTTTAACAATGACTTGATTCTTAAAATGTTAGGACAATTTATTTTTATTGTCTTAAAGGTGCAGTATGAACGTTTGACACCAAGTGGTTGAACTAGGTATTGCATTCCTGGATCAAAACAAACGCAATTGCGGGTTGCCAGATTGATAACCAACAGGAGTGAATCTGACTATCGAACCTAAAGACTGATTTAAATTGTGTTCTATATCAAAGCAACGCGATATTAGGAATTTTCTCCATATTAAAAGGAGTTTTTGTCCTAACTAACACCTCAAATTGATGTATTAGAAACAGCTTCTATTTCTTGCAGCTGAACAACAGAAAACTTTGACAATGATCATCTCAGGTACACCTCATACTTAAATGCTAACAATGTGAGTTTGAATGCTAGTTTACATGACATTTATCATTTATTGCCATATACTAAAATCAGCAGATATTTCACCTCAGATCTTGAAAAAAAAACTGTTTGAAATTGAACTTTAGAACTAAACACATATCAGTGATTCAGCATGTAGGTGTAATAATGTTAAAGAGGTTTAATATGTATTAATTAGATTATAAACCTTACCATTTCATGAGTGAGTGCATATTCTGTGCTTCTGAATGGCTGTATTTACATTTTTGTTGTGTTTTATCTGGTTTAAACAGCTCAATTGGCCTTAACTATCATCTGTGTGCCTGTGTGTTTCAGCATTGGGAAGTGTTTAAGGTGATCACCGAGGTCTTCATCTTGGTACCTGCTCTGGTCGGCCTGAAAGGAAACCTAGAGATGACTCTGGCATCTCGTCTGTCTACTGCTGTATGTAAAAAATACTTGCCCAGTTGGATAAGAAATGCATTACTTGTTTGCATAATAAAGTATATAATCTATCACAGGGTGTAAACCTTAGTGTTTAATGACCCTGAGATGATTAAAAGTGTCTCGCCGATTAAATTAAAATGAAAACTTCTGCGTTTTTGTCTCTCATCTTACTCAGGCTAACACTGGACAGATGGACGACCCCAAACAGCAGTGGCTGATGGTGACCTGTAATCTTGCACTCATTCAGGTATGTTAGTCACAAATGCTTTTTATTATATTGAAATATTACATACACCTTTTTACATTTATGGGTTGGGGATCTTTAATTAAAAAGAACTGAAACAAATCCCTTTAAATAATGTCGCACTATAAATTTCTATATATGCGTACATTTTTTGGAAATTGTGATTTTTACATCTAAAAAAACAAAGTAAATAGCTTTCCATTGGTGTACTGTATGGTTTGTAAGGTAGAGTTTCACAGGACTTTTAATTTTCTCCTGAAGAAAGCAAGGCAGCACCATCTTGAATGACCCATGGATGAGTAAATCAACTGTCCCTTTAACAATGTTGTTCAGATAAATATAACCCCGATGTTTCAAAATGTTAGAACAAACTTTGCCAAATGGAAATTGTTAAATCTGACTTTTTTGGGGGTAGGTTAATGCAATTAAAATGGTATCGTCAAGGATTCATTATATTTCTATGATGATTCCTTTGGAGTTTCCATTATCCATCTTTAAGCTGTACAATCAGTTAGTAAGGGCTTTTTGTGGGAGGGGAAGAAGCCCAGAATTAGTATGAAAAAATGTTTACCACTAGCAGGGTTCATACGGTCATGAAAAACGTGGAAAAGTCATGGAATTTGGACATGGCATTTTCAAGGTCCGGAAAAGTCATGGAAAACAAATATCTGTGTTCTTGAATTTAGGTTACAGGGTCCTTTTACACAGATCCACCAACTACCAATGGTGTTATTTCAGTGACAAATGTTTTAAGCACAGTATTACGAGTCGAGATCGCATTTATGTAATACGAGCATGTGAATCTCTTTGCTTGAGCGCCGATTTTCTCTGTTCGTGTACAAAACTTCTTGCACGCCTTCTTGCAGATTTTCTTGTGCGCTCTCAGATAAATGCTTCTGAAGTGCAATTTAGCACGTTTATGTAGTATGTATGTCTCCAACGGTTATTAGATTAGCTAGGATTATTTATAAATGTCTCCAACAGACAGAGTGGCATTAATGTGTCCCGAAGTAAAGTTAAACGGCTATAAACTTTAGCAAGATTTAGTCTTTCTTTGTTGTATGCCATAGACCCTTATCTATAAATAAAGTATAATTATGGAAACTGTGTTCATCCTAACTAAAAGCTACGTTGTGTTTGCTGGCCTCACGCATCAAGCACCTGTCAGTCAATCAGTCAGTCAGCATTTAACCTAAAAGGGCTAAACAAATAACGCACAGCACTACTACGGTTATAGAAAAGTTCACGCTGTAATAATTCACTTACCTCTTAATATGTTTAGGTGCGATTATAACCCGCTAATAATGAATGTTTTGATTGAGAGGCAGTAATGTAGCTGTGGTGGGATGAATTTTGGTGTGCCGCCCCACTATAGGAGAATGAATGTAGCGGAAACCTTGGGTCAGTTGTCTTGGCTTCTAACTTGTCCTTTGCCAATCACATACTCTCACATTATTAGTGCAGTGAAAGCATTATCTAAATCAATTTTACACACACACACGCACACACACACACACACACACACACACACACACACACACACACACACACACACACACACACACACACACAAACACATATATATATATATATACATACATACATACATACATTTAAACTAAATAGATTGCTGCATGTTTCACCACATACTGTAATACATTTAAACATGCATTGTTTTTTTTTTTACCACACATATGTATTGCATGAAACATTAGATCATGAAAATTTACTTGAAAGTCTTGAAAAAAAATCATGGAAAAGTCCTGGAAGTTTAGTAGTAAAAATGTGTATGAACCCTGCACTAGAACAAAGGGAGCATTGACTGCATTTGAGATGATTCAATGAAAATAGAGAAAACTCTGACTTGCCCATTCAGTGTTATTGATTCTTTATCTTAGAAATGTTTCCATTTTATTGTGGATGGGGAAGTCAACCCTATATCGGAACACTCACAGCAGGTCTGGAAAAAAGTACATAAGATATTTCTTTTTCCTCTATTATAAACAAGGCTATTCTTCATTATGGAATGACCCTGCTATTAAGATAGGAAAGAAAACAGTGTATTGGAAAGATTGGTGTAAAAAAGGCCTGAAAACAATTGATGATTTATATGGGCAGAGAACACTGGGTTCATTTCAGGAGTAGAAATGATTCAATGATTAGATAAAGGGGATTTCTGGAAATATGCATAGCAGTATTAAAAAAAGTGTTTATTAAGGTTTCTAAATATTCCAAAGTCAGTGCAAACTACATCTTTTGTGTATATGATTGCTGCAAACTACATGTATGGAAAAAGCGATCATTTAAGAATTGTTTGGGAGAAAGACTTGCAGGTGGAATTTGAAGAGAGTGAATTGGAGGCAGTAGTTTCTGGTAAAGGGGGTCCTGTGAGAAATGTTAGAAGTACACTCATACATACAAGATAATTAATCAATGTTACTGGATCCCAGTAAGAGTGCATAGGATAGGATTAATGAAAAATAACCACTGTTGGAAATGTGGTCATTCTGGGCACCTTTTTACATTTAGGACCAATCCCAATTCTACCCTTAGCCCTTCCCCCTACCCCTTGCTTTGAGCGGTCCCGTGAAGGGGTAGGGGTGTTCCAATTTTCTTTATCTTGAAGGCGTAGGGCTAAGAGGAAGTGGTAGATAGCCCTTTGAATGGAGACTTTTCAGGACCACACTCGAAACCAAGAGCTAAGAAACTTTCTCAGAATACTCCAGCAGGATAGCTACACCCAGAAGTAAGGAGAATTACAAATTAGTATTTTTTTATCATTATTATGAATTTTTACAACAAACCAGCACATGTTTTCAAACATTTATAACCACGTGTTTTACCATCATGCTTTAAAAAAAACCCGCTAAAATACAAACCGCTAAATGTCGCTGTCTATAATCCCTAATAATAACTTCTGTATAGCAGTCACGCAACATACTGTCACTCGATGACACTCAAATACCATGTCAGAAAAGTCTTGTGGCTGGGAATGGGCTTTGTTATAATGCTATGATGTTAATGTTGTTTTTGGTGTATTTACATAGATGAATATGACCATGGTGTAAATGCGTAGTAATATATCGTTATGATAACATAATATATGTCTTCAATGATTTCCTGAAGATAAATACCAAAAAAAAAAAGCAATTGAAGTAGTGAACTACAGCAGTCACGATCGTCTGATCTTATATGAAGCAAGAAATCACGATGACATGTGATGTCGTATGCAGTTGCTGTAGTCCTATCCCATTTCTTAGGGGTAAATTTTTAAGCACTTCCCTTTTACACTCGGTTTTAAGGGCCCAGGGGAAGGGTAGGGGTACAAAAATAGATTGGGATTGTCCTTAATGTAAAGCTGTCATTTGGTGGCTCCATTCTGGACAAGAGTTATTCACAACCTTGAGAAATGGCTGGGACAACCTTTACCTTATTCACCAAGAGTTTGTTTTCTTGGTGATACATCCACTCTATGGAAGGTAATATCTAAAGCACAGGCTGGGCTAGTCATTGCAGGATGTATTATGGCTGTGAGACTGGTGCTGCGAAATTGGAAGAACTCAGATACTCCCTTATTGAAGGATTGGACAGAGCTGATGACTTCTATTGCATCATATGAACGCCTGTTGGCAAGACTCATACTTTCAATGAGAAATGGGGTAGCTTTTTACAGTATTTGGAGAGCATGTACAAGGAAAATTGAAGGGTTGTCACTTTGGCTGTTGTATTATTTTATATTTAATATTTATGTTATAATTTTTGTTTTGTTATTATTTTTGATTATAATTTGTTTACATTATTTTCCTGAATGTTGATTTGTGAACTTTATGTTGTGTGGGGTATAAAAGTTCAAAATAAAAAGAAAGTTTGATGTCATAAAACTATCCCTTTAGCAGAAGTTACTCCCATAATTCACAGAAAGCATCATGGGAAGTAGGTAAAAAATGTAGCTAACCCATGGGAATCTTAGGATTGGTGTCTGTCAGGAGAAAAATGATCCAATACGAGCATGAATTAACTGAACAAACATTCATTAAACATTCAACAAATCTAAAAGAATATGAAGAATTACTCTGAGACTTGAGTCCTGCAGGAGCCCTCGGTCTTGAATAGCAAGAGCACTCATTATAAAGATGAATTTTTAATGAGGGTTTAATAATGAATGAAGCTGAATGATGAGCAGCTGTGATGGAGAGATTGTCTGGCTGTTTTTCCTCAGGTTCAGGCCACTGTGGTGGGTTTTCTGGCGGCTCTGGCAGCTGTAGGTCTTGGTTCCCTGTCCAGAGGAGGTGTAGAGCTGGACCAGGCTGCAGTCTTGTGTGCTAGCAGTGTTACTACTGCATTTGTGGCCGCTCTGTCTTTAGGTACAACACTCTTTATTCCTTTGAAAGCATGAAAGCAATATACAGTACACTACCTGACAAAAGTCTTGTTGCCTTTCCAAGATTTTTAGAACAACAAATAATAGCTTGAATTCTAGTTGATCATTTGGTGTCAGAAGTGGCTTATATGTAAGCTAAATGCTTCTAGATTATGCTTATTTTACCTAAATAAAACATGATCATGGCTTACTTTTAAATTATTTAATTCGGACAGTAAGGTCTGACTTTGCTTAGACAAAAGTCTTGTCACTTAACAGAAATAATGTCGGTATAAAATATAAAGTCATGCTGCAGTGGAAAAAAAATTCTGTATGACTCCCATGAGCTTGGAGAACTGCATCCATACATCTCTGCAATGACTCAAACAACTTATTAATAAAGTCATCTGGAATGGCAAAGAAAGCGTTTTAAAAAGTATCTTACCCCAGACATTCTTAATAACGTTCATGCCTGGTCACTGGGTTGGCCAATCCTGGAGCACCTTGACCTTTTTTGCATTCAGTAACGTTGATGCGGAGGCTGAAGTATGAGAAGGAGCGCTATCCTGCTGAAAAATTTGTCCTGTGGTTTGTAATGTAACGGGCAGCACAAATGTCTTAAGACCTCAGGCTGGCAATGTTGCCATCCATTCTGCAGATCTCTCGCACGCCACTATACTGAATGTAACCCCAAACCATGATTTTTCCTTCCCCAAACTTGACTGATTTTTGTGAGAATCTTGGGTCCGTGCGGTACTGCCTATGCAGTATTTATGATGATTGGGATGCAGTTCAACCGATGATTCATCTGAAAAAATCTACCTTCTGCCACTTTTCCAAATGATCAACTAGAAGTCAAGTTATTCTTTTTTACTTTTACAACTGGGATTCACGACAAGACTTTTGTATGACTAAGTGTAATTCAATTCTTCCAGATCTGATGTTTAAAAAGATATAGATGTGCGTGCAGATATTAAATGGGTCATGAGGGTTAATCAAATTTGGTTTAAACCAAGTAACCAAGCCTATATAGAAAATGTGCATATTATAAATAAATAACTTTTCATAAGTTATAGGAAAATCTGCATTTTGTTTTTTGCTCATTTAATACAGAAAATATTTTTATCCAAAGGTTTGGACCACATGATTTTAAGTATTTTTTTTATTTAACAAAGATGCATTGTTGATTAGATATAATGATATAGACTTGTAATATTATAAATTTATTCTTCAGAAAAAAAAAAGCTATTGCACTATTCGTCAACTATACATTTTTAAAAAAAATAAAAATATGCCCACAGTTTCCACAAAAATATTATCTCAACAGTTTTCAGTGTTGATTATAATAAGATATGTTTCTTTAGCAGGATATTAAGTGTCAGTGCAGACTAGAGTAATGACCTCTCATAATGTCCATAAAAATAGAAAAATTTAGAAAATAATAATATTTAAAAAGTTTGATTTACTGTATTTTGATAAACTGAAGAATTGGTTATCAAAAAGGACTTTTTTCAAAAACATAAAAAAATAACTGTTATGGCATGCAACATTTTAACACCTAGATTATGATTTCAGTGTTTTTTTTTTTTTTTTTTTTTTACATTTTTTATCATTAATTGTTTCTTAAATAAATGTATTTGAATGTCAAAATCTACATATTTGAAGTAACGTTTTGTAAAGTATAATTTACTTTATTATTATTGTTGTTGTTATTTTTACAAAATACAGTACTTTTTTTAAACTACTGAACTATTTATCAAATTATTTTCAAAATTCAAATCTCCATCACAGTTAAAATATATATACATATATATATATATATATATATATATATATATATATATATATATATATATATATATATATATATATATATATATATATATATATTATCATAGTTGATGATTAATTGCTTATTAAGTGTGACTTCACAATAGAGTAAAGGCTTCTCAAATGTATTAAAATGTAACATAACTAAAATAGAATATAAATATAGAAAATTCAAGTAATATAGACTATTCTATATTTTTCATCAGCTGCAGCTGTTTTCATAAAATACTTTTAAAAAACTCAGTTGAACTGTTAATATGGCATGCAGCATTTTAAAGTAACAAGAAACACACCTAACCTAGACTATTATTTCAGTGTTTTTTTTACATTTAATTTGTTATTATTTTTTAAGGAAAAGTGCATATATATGTGATATTTTAGTAATTTTCGTTGATTGAACCTTTTCGCTACCGTCACAGACTCTGCTTCTGTCTGTCACGCTCAGGTCTGGTGATGATTGGTGTGATTATCGGCTCCAGGAAGGTGGGCATCAACCCTGATAATGTGGCCACACCAATAGCAGCGAGTCTGGGAGATCTGATCACTCTTTCTCTGCTGGCAGGAGTCAGCAGCACACTCTTCCAGTACAGAGGTGTGTGTGTGTGTGTGTGTTTGTCTGCTTATTCATTCATTATTTATCTTTACTTAAAAATAAAAATCTGCCATATTTACAACCTAAAATATGTGTGCTGCTCTGAATGTTGTACAGTGCCTTAAGAAAAGATTTGTTTGTAACAGTCATAATTAATAGCATTAATCTGGCGTTAACAAAGGCATAGTTCACCCAAAAATGACAATTTACTCAGTATTTGCAAACCTTTATGAGCTTTTTTTTCTGTTGAACAAAAAAGGCGATATTTTGAAAACTTGTAACTATTGACTTTCATGGTAGAAAAAAACCAAATACTATAATCAATGGTTTCCAACATTTTTTAAAATATCTTCTTTTGTATTCAAAACATAAAAGAAACTTGTAAAGGTTTAAAACAAATAAACAGTGAGTAAATGATGAAGGAATTTTCATTTTTGGCTGAACTATTGCTTTAAATAAGTAAAAATTTATCAACTTTAAATGTCAACAAGTTAATTATAATGTATTGATATAATTAATTTAACCCTATATCACTTATCGCTATTATTATCAGTGTTTATGTTATATGTACTTGATTCTCACTTCTTATGTGAATACAGAGTGTGAGCTGTGAAATGTGTACCAGAAGAGGGCAGTAGAAACGCATATACCTTTATACCTTTTTAAATACCTTCTGGTCAGATATGTATCAGAAACAGAATAAGCTTTGTTCACTGAGTGTACGCAAACACACAAGGATTTTTTTTTTGTGTGTGTTTTTTCAGGAGCTACAGTACATACATCTATATCAACCCAAGAACACAGAATGACATTTAAATTAGTGGAAAATAAAATAAACAATACAAGTTCGGAAGTTTGGAATTAGAAGTGTGTGTATATATATATATATATATATATATATATATATATATATATATATATATATATATATATATATATATATATATATATATATATATATATATATATATATATATGTGGTTTATGTGCAGTATTTGCATTGTTGACTTTTTTAATTGTATAAATTGGGTTTAAAATGTTAAATTTAAAAGTATTTACAATCAAGTGACTTTATGGGTTACAAAAACCATAAGCAGTCCAATCCTGTATGTTAATGACCAGAAAGAAAACAGGTGGCAACTGATGTGTTAACTATTTAAAGATAGACCATCAGGCCATTTACAAAGAGAAAAAAGAATTCATCTCTTGATTTAGTTTGAAGACCAGCGACCCAGCGACCTTCTTGCTGTGAGGCGACAGCACTACCTACTGCGCCACTGCTTCGCCCAAATTCAATATTCATATAGCAATATACATATTCAATATTCATATGTCAATAAACATATTCATATATAAATGTACATAATCGATATTCATATCAATATACATATTCAATTTTCATATATCAATATCCATATTCATGACTCATATATCAATATAGGCTTTCAATATTCATATATCTATACGCATATTCAATTTTCATATATCAATATCCATATTCATGATTCATATATCAATATACGCTTTCAATATTCATATATCTATACGCATATTCAATTTTCATATATCAATATACATATTCATGATTCATATATCAATATACGCTTTCAATATTCATATATCTATACGCATATTCAATTTTCATATATCAATATCCATATTCATGATTTATATATCAATATAGGCTTTCAATATTCATATATCTATACGCATATTCAATTTTCATATATCCATATACATATTCATATATCAATATACGCTTTCAATATTCATATATCTATACGCATATTCAATTTTCATATATCCATATACATATTCATATATCAATATACGCTTTCAATATTCATATATTTATACGCATATTCAATTTTCATATATTAATATACATATTCATGATTCAAATATCAATATACGCTTTCAATATTCATATATCTGTGCGCATATTCAATTTTCATATATCAATATCCATATTCATGATTCATATATCAATATACTCTTTCAATATTCATATATCTATACGCATATTAAATTTTCACATATCAATATTCATATTCATGATTCATATATCAATATACGCTTTCAATATTCATAAATCTATACGCATATTCAATTTTCACATATCAATATACATATATTAATGATTCATATATCAATATACACTTTCAATATTCATATATCTATACGCATATTAAATTTTTATATATCAATATATATATTAATGATTCATATATTAATTTACGCTTTCAATATTCATATATCTATACGCATATTCAATTTTCATATATCAATATACATATTCGATATTCTTAAATAAATATGCATAAATGATATTTATATCAATATACATATTTATTTTCATCTATCAGTATACATATTCGATATTCATATATCAATATACTGTACATATTCAATATCCTTATATCAATATATATATTTAATATACATATATCAATATACATAATTAATATCCATATATCAATATACATAAACAATATTCATATATCCATATATTGTACATATTCAATATCCATATATCATTATACATATTCAATATCTATATATCAATATTCATATTCAATATCCATGTTTTATATTCAATATTTATGTATCATTATACATAAAATGTACATATTTCTTTTTATAACTATATTTGTTGTTTTCTTAAACACTCTTACACAATGACCTACAAATTCCAACCTTCAAACTTTTACAAAACAATGAAATGTATCATGAAATATGATGACAATGAAAGATATATATATATATATATACACACACACAAACAATGCATAAAAGTAAAATAATAAAATATATAAATACAATAAGTCAATAATAAATAAAATACCCATGACACAAACAAAGAAACAAACAAAAAATAAACAAACAAAAAACCTTACAGTTTGAATCTAAATTAGTCTGATGCTCTTCAATTTAAATTTCCTGTAGAAGTTATGTCTTTAAAATAATCTATGAAAGGTTGCCAGATTTAATAAAATTTGTCTTTTTATGTACATCTTTAATATTCAAAGCTATAATAGGAACAAATATAAAACATGGCTTTGTTTCTTCAACATTCTTCAGTATATGTTTATTTTCAATGGAAGAAAGAAACTCGGAACAGGTTTAGAACAACTGAAGGGTGATTAAATGATGACTGAATTTTTGATGGAACTGTCCCTTTAAATCATATCGCCCGATATGTCAAATGGTCAGTAATTTGTCATCTGTATGATCTGTTTGTGTGCAGATGTGTGGTATTTGTCCCCGTTGGTGTGTGTTTTCTTTCTGCTGCTGATTCCTGTATGGGTGGTCATCGCCAGACGGAGTCCTCAGATTAAAGAGGTGCTAAAGTCTGGCTGGCAGCCGGTGATCGTGGCCATGTCCATCAGCAGGTACAAACGTAAATAACAGAGACACACTTTAAGTCAGTAATATAACAGAAATGTTATATTCAATTGAACTGAAAAGGAAACCAGCGGGACCACTTTAATTGGGTCAAGAAAGATTGTTTAGTCATCATAATGCAGTTTACAAAATGCATCGATTTTTATTTTTTTTATTTTTTTTTTTGGAAGGAAAATGTTTTGTCATGTACAGTTGAAGTCAGAATTATTAGCCCCCCTGTATATTTTTTCCCCAATTTCTGTTTAATGGAAATAAGATTTTTTTTTAACACATTTCTTAACATAATAGTTTTAATATCTCATCTCTACTAACTGATTTATTTTATCTTTGCCATGATGACAGTTCATCATATTTGACTAGATATGTTTTAGGATGCTAGTATTCAGCTTAAAATGACATTTAAAGGCGTAACCAGGGTAATTAGGCAAGTCATTGTAAAATGATGGTTTGTTTTGTAGACAATCGAAAAAAAAAATTGCTTAAGGGGGTAATAATATTTACCTTAATGTTTTTTTTTATTTTATTTTTTATTAAATACTGCTTTTATTCTAGCTGAAATAAAACAAATAAGACTTACTCCAGAAGTAAAAAATATTATAGGAAATAGTGTGAAAAATGTCTTGCTCTGTTAAACATCAGTTCAGAAATATTCAGAAAAAAAATCACATGAGAGCTAATCATTTTGACTTCAACTGTATGTTATCCTTTTTTCCTGAATGAGTAAACAGGTATTATGTCAGACTGACAATAGACTGACATCTATTGTCGATCTGACATAACTCGTATTGACTGACTGACAACTGTACAAAAAAGATTCAAAATACACATCAAAAAGCTTGTAAAAAGAAGACATGTTTATTTATATTAGTGTAAAAACATTTGTTATTCTTATTTGGTCTATCTGGCATGTTTTTATAATTTTCACACACAGTTTTTTTTAGACTGAACTTTATTCATAATTGTGTACATGGACTCCTGGCGAACATTAGTACAAGAAAAATCTGTCATTTTAGTATTTATTTTTAAATAAATTTGATAGCTTTTGATCAATTTTGAGGTTAAAAATCATTCAATTCCATTTATTCAGGCTAAATGGGGTTAATATTTGGTTTGTTATACGTTTTTAGGATATATTCAAAATGACAATTTTTTACCAGTATTGAACATTATATATATATATATATATACATATATATATATATATATATATATATATATATATATATATATATATATATATATATATATATATATAATGTTCAATACTGGTAAAAAATTGTATAATATATATATATATGTGTGTGTGTGTGTGTGTGTGTTTATTTAGATTTCAATGCATTATGACGTTAAAATATATTAGTTAATAAAATTATAAGCCTCCCTATAATATCTATTTATTTATATATTTATTTATTTTTAATTTCCCAAATGATGTTTAACAGGGCAAGGAAATTTTCACAGTATGTCTGATAATATTTTTTGTTCCAGATAAAGTCTTATTTGTTTTATTTCGGCTTGAATAAAAGCAGTTTTTAATTTTTTAAAACCATTTTAAGGTTAAGCAATTTTAAGGTTAAGCAATATTTTTTGTCCAATAGTCTACAGAACAAACCATCATTATACAATAACTTGCCTAATTACCCTAACCTGCCTAGTTACCCTAATTAACCTAGTTAACCCTTTAAATGTTATTCTATGCTGTATAGAGATGTCGTGAAAACATCTAGTTAAATATTATTTACTGTTATTTACTGTCATCATGGCAAAAATATAAAAAATCAGTTATTAGATATGGGTTATTAAAACTATTATGTTTAGAAATGTGTTGAAAAAATCAGTTAAAGTCAGAATTATTAGCCCTCTTTTGAATATATACATTTTTAACAAAAAATTATTAGCCCCTTTTGTTTTTCTTTTTTTAAATATTTCCCAAATGATGTTTCTTCTGGAGAAAGTCTTATTTGTATTATTTCAGCAAGAATAAAATCAGTAAAAAAAAAAGACACTTTAGGATTAAAATGATTAGCTCCTTTAAGCAATTTTTTTATTATTTTATTTTTTAAGCTAGTTTCATCAATGTAGATTAAGTCATGTGAATTCAACACAGTTTTTTAAACAATATGTAAATATTTACAGAGTTGTCAATTGTCAGTCAACAAATAAAGTAAATATTCTTTCATTTGTTTGCGTTTTTAGTTTTGGAGGTCTTATTCTTGATAAGACTGTGAGCGATCCCAACTTTGAGGGCATGGCGGTCTTCACACCAGTCATAAACGGTGAGTAAATGTCCATAACAAACCGCACTTTGAGCACAGATACCTTTCACATACTCCAAACCATACAGCCCTAGTACAAAAAAGAAACAGCAGTAGGCCTGAAAAACAAATTTGGAAATGTCACTTCACACTCCTCTTCAACCGCTCATCACAGTAAAATTGATCACATCTCTCTCAGTGTTTGGAACTCGTCTTGTAGATTCAGGGAGGCGATTGTTCTCTGCTGCCAAAATAAAACCGTCCCGTTCCAAATCGGCACGATAAATCAGGGCACTGGCTCTCCACTTGCGACGTTTCACCGTACATGAAAGAAGTCAAGCATTTTGATGGGAGTTTAACTAATAGACTTAAAAACCTCAGCCGAGGCAGAGTTTTGTTTTGGTTTTACACAAAATATCACTTGTGCTGATTTATTAACTTAAGCAAAATCTGGTTTAGATTTGCCCTCATGGTTCTGTTCTTACCCAGATGCACATGTGCTCAAACCGTGACTCAACGTTATATTGATGGAAACTACACACATCCCAAAGGGAACTGAGCATGTTGGGTTGTAAAAGCGGTCTAATCCAGTAGTAGCTATTCTGACGTCTTCTCTAGTTGTTTATCAAGACAGATTTTATTCTGCTGGGATCTTCAATTCTGGTTTATAATGTCATTTTTAACTGTTTCTAATAAAATATACCATGAAAAAGCCTGCAAAGAATGTGATCCCGCTAAAATCCACAGATTTTTGAGCCCATCATTTATTCAATCAATCGATTTATTTATGTAAATGTGTTTTAAATGTGCTGTATGTAAGTTTTTGACTCTTCTAAAGCATAAAAAATCATAATATTTTTGCAGATGTTTAAGAAACGTGCTAAGTGAACATTCTTGTTTATCTGAAAAACAATGCTAAAGTCAGTTATTCTGCTTTGAAAATATGAGTTACATGCCCGAACGCTGTCTTTGTTTTGATTCTTTTAATCAGTGTATTTGATTCATTCATTCAGAAAGGCTCTCAAAGCATCCATCCGTGACCAAAATGCGACCTCTAGTGGTCAGTAGCAGACTCTGAAATGGGATGAAGATTCAGAGTTCCACATGAGCTTATTAATTAGCAAATAATATAAATATTACAAGCGTAAACATTAGGTGAGCAGGTTACATTGTAACCCAGTGTACTAATAATATGCCACTTGAGGAGATTTGCATTGATGAGCAATTTGGCTGTTTGCACCGGACGAAACACGACTGAAACATTAAAATACAGCCATTCAGAAGCACAGAATATGCACTCACTAGCCATGGGCTGGTATAAGATTCTGACAGTATGATAACCTTGGATAAAAACATCATGGTGTCAGTATTGTGATCGCTGCTTGAGAATAGATTCTATTTAAATGCCCCCCCCCCCCCCCCCCCCATTGAAGACAAAACATTAAATATTAAGAAACATTAAAATATTTTGGACTATTAGCTTTTGATGTTGCCCTGAAAATGAAATAAAATAGTTGTGAAAAACATGGAAATATAAACCAAAACAAATCTTACACACAGTATCTTAGGAACTGTATAACAGAAAATGTTGGCGGTTTTAAAACCTTGACTTTTCCAAACCGCTGTAATCCTTGAAACAGTTTATTGTCCCATGTCTAGCACTCACTCACGAAATAGTAAGTTTTACAATCTAATTAATACACATTAAACCTCTTTAACATTATTAAATGTAAATGCTGAGCAAAAGTTCTTGTTAATCAGTTTGGACCAAAAGCCAACAAAAATATATTTTTTATTATTTATGTAATTGGCTTCATAATAAATAGACTTATAACAATGTTAAACTGTTAAACTTGTCATTTTACATATATATATATATATTTAACTACTAGAAAATGTAGTTATATATTCTCTCTCTCTCTCTCTCTCTCTCTCTCTCTCTCTCTCTCTCTCTCTCTCTCTCTCTCTCTCTCTCTCTCTCTCTCTCTCTCTCTCTCTCTCTCTCTCTCTCTCTCTCTCTCTCTATATATATATATATATATATACACACACAGTTGAAGTCAGAATTATTAGCCCCCCTGTTTATTTTTCCCCCCAATTTCTGTTTAATGGAGAGTTTGTTAGCACATTTTTAAGAATAATAGTTTTAAAAACCTATTTCTAATAACTGATTTATTTTATCTTTATCATGATGACAGTAAATAATATTTGACTAGATATTTTTCAAGACACTTCTATACAGCTTAAAGAGGCATTTAAAGGCTTAATTAGGTGAACTAGGCAGGTTAGGGTAATTAGGCAAGTTATTGTTTAATGATGGTTTGTTCTGTAGACTATCGAAAAAAGCTTAAAGCTTAAAGAGGCTAATAATTTTGTCCCAAAAATGTTTTTAAAAAAATTAAAAACTACTTTTATTCTAGCTAAAATAAAACAAATAAGACTTTCTCTAGAAGAAAAAAAATTATCAGACATACTGTGAAAATTTCCTTGCTCTGTTAAAAATAATTTGGGAAAAAATAAAATAAAATCAAAAGGGGGCTAATAATTCTGACTTCAACTGTATATATTATTTCACCATACAGTTAAAGTCAGAATAATATTTTTTTCTTCTGGCGAAAGTCTTTTTTGTTTTATTTTGGCTTAAATACAAGCAGTTATTAATTTTTTAACACCATTTTAAGGACAAAACTATTAGACCCTTTAAGCTATATATTTTTTCTATAGTCTACAGAACAAACCATTATTATTCAAGAACTTGCCTAATTACCCTAACCTGTCTAGTTAACCTAATTAACCTAGTTAAGCCCTTAAATGTCACTTTAAGCTGTATAGAAGTGTCGTGAAAAATATCTAGTCAAATATTATTTACTGTCATCATGGCAGAGATAAAATAAATCAGTTTTAAGAGATGAGTTATTAAAACTATTATGTTTAGAAATGTGTTGAAAAAAAACTTCTCTTTATTAAACAGATATTGGGGAAAAAAATAAACAGGGGGTCTGTTAATTCAGGGGGGCAATAATTCTGACTTCAGCTAATGTACTATGGTAAAAAAAAGTGTATACAACTACAATTTCTTGTTTTGACACCTTAAAGTACGCCACTACGAAATGATTACATTTATTTTTTCGTGGTTTTTAGAAATAATCATTCGTTTTAACCCTGTTTACATCTAAAATTTCATCCATAATGGTCTTAAAAGGGTTTTTAAAAGTCTTAAATTTAAAATTCACAGAAACCCTGTGAGCCTATTTCCCAAAAAACTGGAGTGTTCATTTTTAATGTCATTTCAGGCGTTGAGTTTTGCTAAATTAACGACGATGATAATAATGACAAAATTTCATGACTTTTAATGCCCCGCACAAATCCTAATAGATCTGCCGCTCTATTTTTCCAGCTGAACCCTGAGACAGACTGCTTTTAATTTGATCCCTCATTAACTAGCTTGATATTCACGTCAAGGCATTGCCCTCCTGCTGTAATATTCCTTATAGATCATGGACAAGTTTCCACAGAAAAGCTATTATAATCCTCTGAAATATGCCGAAAATGTTTATTTGAGTAATGTCAGTGTACACACTCCCCTGGACGGACGCTGCGTTCCAACACACGTTCCATTTGCGTTTCAAATGAGCGGGATATGAGGATTGTAATGGTGTAATGATTGGAAAGCGCTCGCATTCTTTCCTTTCTGACCTCCTCAGGTGTCGGGGGGAATCTGGTGGCCATCCAGGCCAGTCGTATCTCCACCTACCTTCATTTCTGGAGCGTCCCTGGAGTCCTGCCCTATAAGATGAGACAGCACTGGCCCAATCCCTGCGTCACCTTCTTCTCCTCAGGTGAGCTCACTGTCAAACTATTTCTCAATTCACTCCTTCAGACGCCGGAGATAAAGCCGGCAATTAGTCGTGTTTGCTGGTGATTATGGCTTGGGATTTGAACAAAGCCTGAACTCTGATGTTTACACTTGAAATCATTAATCATCCGTGCCGTTTGTGGATTGGACGTTGATATCGTAGGCTGTGCTGTTTGTTGAGGTGGAGTGTGCTGTTCATATTTGTAAGTTGTTAGGTTATGATTTTACAACAGAAAGAACAAAAGCTGTTTTCGTCAGCCTTTAGTTAAGACGTAAGTGCAATAATTCTTTGCAAATATTGTCCTAAAGGGTTAGTTCACATCAAAACAAAGGTTCGGTCATCATTTGCTTGTCACTTATATCATTCCAAACCCACAAGACATTTGTTAAACTTCAGAACACAAATTAGGATTTTTATTGATAGTTTTTATTTTAATATACAGTTGAAGTTAGCATTATTAGCCCCACTGAATTATTAGACTGCTTGTTTATTTTTTCCCTAATTTCTGTTTAACGGAGAGAAGATTTCTTCAACACATTTCTAAACATAACAGTTTTAATAACTCATTTCTAATAACGGATTTATTTTATTTTTGCCATGATGACAGTAAATAATATTTTACTAGATCTTATTAAAGACACTTCTATACAGCTTAAAGTGACATTTAAAGGGCCATGACACCCCCCCACTTTCGGTTAAAGTCTACTTCAGAATTTTTTCAAAAGATGCATGATTAATGGGCGTGGAGCTCCGCGAGCATCGGGCAGGAGTGGGTGTGGCCAGCAGGGGAGAACGTGACCGAACAACTGTTGTTGTCAGTTAGCTCACAAAATGAGACACAAACCGTGAGGAGACGCATGAGACGCATGATGATAGTTCACAAAGTTAAAATGCAAAGAAATGAACAGTGATTTAATGCCCTGCTACATTTGTTATTCGTAATTTCATATTCACATAACCACAATTTATATCATTATAAAGATAAGTGTGTTCATGTAAACACTATAAATGAGGACTTCTCCCTCAATCCCCGTATCCAGCAGACTCAGTGCAGCAGGTCTCCTGACTTCTGACAGGTGCTAACATTGTCTTAAATGATGCTCAACACACACAAATCTGTTAATATTAAAAAAAGTTCTCCATGGTGTCCTGAACCTTTAAAGGCTTAACTAGGTTAATTAGGGTAACTAGGCAGGTTAGAGTAATTAGGCAAGTTATTGTATAACGATCATTTGTGCTGTAGACAGTCGAGAAAAAATATAGCCAAAAGGGGCTAATAATTTTGTCCCTAAAATGGTGTCTCAAAAATTAAAAACTGCTTTTATTCTAGCTGAAATAAAACAAATAAGACTTTCTCCAAAGGAAAAAATATTATCAGACATACTGTGAAAATGTCCTTGCTCTGTTAAACATCATTTGGAAAATATTTAAAAAAGAAGAAAAGAATTCAAAGGGGGCTAATAATTCTGACGTCAACTGTTTATCTATATTTTAAGTAGGGCTGCATGATATTGCGATGACACTGCAATATTTTGCTTTGCTGCGATATGATTATAACATCACAGGTTTAACTAGCTGTATTCGGAAAGATTGATTCTTTCTGCTTACACAACAAATTAGTATAAATACAGCACTACAGCATACAAAAGAGAGAGATCAACTTAGAATATCACTTACCAGCATACCTGCCAACATGTCTGAAAATCTGGGAGACCGAGGGGAGGGGGTGTTCGGGGGTGAGGTCTCTAAATAATACTGTTGAGAACCGGGATAGGATGCAGCAGGTTTTGAGCGGCCGCTGCGATCGGGTACTGTATAAAGTTGGCGACCCGGGGGTGTTTACTGTATCAAAGAGGGGGGGAGGGGGGGGGGGGGGATTATGGGAGTTGTCCGGAAGAAATAAAAAAAAAAAACGGGATGGTTGTGGGAGATTGGTCTGAGTTTTCCAGGGAAAAACGGGAGTGTTGGCAGGTATGCTTACCAGTTTAATGATTTGATCTGCTGTAGTTAGAAATCAGATTGTCATAATCTTCTAAGCTTATTATGTGGTTCTGCTGCTATCTTGTGGATAGAAAACATCAACCATCTTTGGTCTACTCTATGGTAGGCTAATGGCTGTCGACGAGCTCTCTCAGAAATTAATATTTTAAAATAGGCTCTATTCTTACTAATAAACTGCATAATTGCAATATAAACAACTACATTCTTGACTAAAAAGGCTTCAAAAGTACATCATGTTGTCTAAAAGCAGTAATATTTTGTTTTGTTGCGAAATGATTATAACTTCACAGGTTTAAGTAGCTCTATTCACAAAGATTTCTTTAATTTAGATCAACTGTGGTGATCAAGTCTTTTACTCTGCAGTGCATCTCTATAAATATAATAAATTACAGACATAAATAAATAACAGCAAAAATAAAAGTAAAACAAACAGTGCTTTCTGGTTTTCTGGGGAACGTATGAAAAAAAATTTTCAAAGATGATTCCTTGGATTTAATTTTTTTTTTTACGTTAAGTGGTTGTAAACAATTTATTTGGGCTGAATTTAAACAAACAAATTAAGTTGAACATTATTAAACTTAATTTGTTTGTTTAAATTCAACACAAATAAATAGTTTGCAACACTTTTTTTCAGTGTTCAAGGACAGAAATTGATCTAATGTAAAATAACATGGTCATAATTGTATAAATATTGTTTTTAAGAATCCTGCGATGTGGCTATTGCAGATACACACATTATGATAGAGCTGGGCGATACGGCAAAAATGCCATCTCTAATTCTTTTCTGTATTGAATGATAACAATGTACATTCCAATATAAGTTTTGAATACTTTCACTCAGGAGTGAACTCGAAGTCTGCGCGGGTGCTGTTCCTCCTGGTGGTTCCAGGTCACCTCCTGTTTCTTTTTGCCATTAATATGCTTCAAGGAGGCCACACTGCCATCACACCTGCATTTACCTGCTGCTACCTGAGTGCTGCGCTGCTTCAGGTCAGGCTCTCTGATTTCTTCTAGAAATGTGGATGTACTGTCTACACAACTATGCAAGCATGTCATTATAGATTACGCACAAAACAATTGTGAAAAACATTTCCTCACTGATGCTGAACTCATTTTTATGTTTTTTTTTTCTCTTGAGTTTCATCATTTTTATGCAAAAACAATCTCTTAGGTAAAATGTGAAAAAGAATTGTGTAAATGCATCAGTCGTCTAATCTACTTTTGATTAAATATTGAGTTTTACTTTCAATATTAAAAGTGAAAAAAATATGTAGTGAATCATATAGAACATTTTAAAATGGAAAATTCTTGGATGCAGATTACTAAAAAAGAGCTTAAATGTTTGAGTATGTGAATAATTTATTTTTAACAGATTTAAAATTACCTTTGCATGTCGTTTATGTTGTTTGGTTCTCGTATTTTTATACTTTTAAAATCCATCTTACTGAGGTGGTCTGGTTTAATAAAACATTTTTATTTTATTAAATAACAAAGGTTGATATTTGAAGTAAAAATGTATAAACCTTTGTTTAACAAAAAATACAGTTGTTTAGTCAGGTTAATGTGTTTAGCAGTTTAATGTTTACTAAAATTAGCTGATACAAGTTTGATTTTAAGACAGTATAATTTACTTCAGTTCACTCAAAAATGAAAACGACCTACTTTATTTTTAATTATTTATTTTTCCTCGTGTTTTTTTTTGGTAAAACAAAAAGAAGATATTTTGAAGAATGTTGTTTTCTTGGTAAACTAATACTATAGGAGTAAATGAACGCCAGCAACCCGTATGCTTAAAAAAATCTTCCTTTTGTGTTCAACAGAAGAAAAACTCAAGATAGGTTTGAAACAAGGATGAGTGAATTATGACAGAATGCATTTCTAGGTGAACTTTCACTTTTAGTTAGTTCTTTTACTAAGATTATAATACTAAACAGTAAATGAATACTATGGTTCAGCCATTTTAACTAATGGTACCTTTATTGTAAAGTGGTCTTCGCTCTAGCATTAAATTGCTGCACAAGCAACATTAGAGCATGTTGAAAACCATTGTTTTGTATTTTATTTTGTTAAATATTTCATGATATAGTGATGAGTTAAAAGTGGCATTTGATGCATTTATTGCCTCTTCGCTGTAGAAAATTATAAAGAATTATGTACTGTAAAGAGGAATTGGACATGAAAATAAAAACAACGGTTAATAAAACACTCCAGACTATTAGAGTTAAACAGTCGAGTTGACCATTTTTGAATCCATTCAGCCAATCTCCAGGTCTGGCGGGAGCAGTTTTTACTTAGCTTAGCATAAGTCATTGATTTGGATTAGACCATTAGCATCTCACTTAAATAAAGCATTTAATTTTTGTTTCGTAAGACTGACTGAAAATGAGAATTTGCTATAATATGGCTTGGAACTATACTTTCAGTCCTGCATAATAATCGAGGGACTTTGCTGCCGTACTATGGCTGCAGCAGCGGCAATAATATAAGACAGCACTGTTACTCATCAGCGGCAATAATATAACACAGCACTGTTACCCATCTATTTTCAAGTGCTGAGTAATATCATTGCACCTGCTGCAGCCAAGGTATAGCAACATAGTCCATTGATTGGTATCCATGAATGAACATATAGTGCGTAGCCATGTCAGCAGAGAAAATGACCAGTTTTCCGTTGGTGAATAGTGTCACTACAGACAAACAGAAAAATCATCAAAACTTTTTTTCTTTTTGAGAGAGAGATGCTAATGTTCTAATCTAATGATTGAATGATCTATGCTAAACTAAGATAAAAGTGCTCCCACCAGACCTGGGCCCAGTTTTTCTAAAGTAGTCCAGTGGGATTTTGGATCATGGATTGGATCAAATCTTGGTAATGGGTTTTTCAAAGGTAACAGAAGGACTTTGAATTAAGATCAGACCTCGTAATCTAATCTTACATTTGATTTGTATCAATCCTTCCCTTTGGGTTATTCAACAGTTTGAACTCAGACAACAACAAAGCAGTATTGTATTAGAACAAACTAAAAAAAAAAAAAAAAAAAAGTTGGTTGATTGCAGTGTTTGTGTTTCTTACCATTTAAACAAATAACGGCTGTTTGTGTCCACTGGTATTTTGCTTACCTGTTGTTCTTTGCTAAGCCAGTAGGCTACACTGTTGGTTCCGTTTAAGGCTCTGGTAAACATCATCTTAACATTTAGCATTTGGACCACAGTGATCCAACTCAATGTTCCTTTAAAAACTATCATAAGAGTAAGATAGATCAGTTAATCCAGGATGGCAAAGCATGGGATTTCCAAATGTGGACCAATTTGATTCAGATTAAATGTTTTAAACTAGGCCCTGGAGATCATCTGAATGAATTTAAAACTGGACTGTTTAACTTAAACAATACTTCCCCTCAGATAGTCTTCCATTAACACTTGTTTTTATGTGCAACTTCTGTTTAAACATTTTTTTAATACATGCATTAAATTAATCAAGCGTCACTTTCAGGTCAATGTATCATGAAACATAACACAAAATGATATACAACACAATGGTTTTCAACATTATTATTCTCATGTTTACTTTTTTTTAATAGTAAAAAAAAAAAATGTCAAGAGTTCCTTTTTAAAAATGCACGTGAAAAAGATAGTAGTGTTAAACCCTGTTTTTCTCCACAGGTGGGGATCCTCATTTACACAGCAGACTTGATTGTGCGTTTGATGTGGAGGAAAAGCCTGGACCCAGATAACTTCTCCATCCCATACCTGACTGCTCTGGGAGACCTGTTAGGCACGGGTTTCCTTGCCCTGTGTTTCCGTCTGGTCATGTTAGTGGAGGGACTTGGCTTATAAAACCTCAAACCCTTCAGAGGACCTGTACTGCCCACAGTGGTGCACACGATAGGACTGGAAATATCAAATCCCCTGTAGATCATTGGCAGGTATGGACTGCTACCTGATGGTCTGTATATGATTATATTCTAGGTGTGTTGCCTCAATGATGCTGCTTTCATACACACCAGCCGCCTGATACTGTATAGCAAGGCAGAACTCTAGCATCACTTATTTTTGTGCCATGTTAAAAATTGAAGTTTACCAAAATGTAAAGGGATAGTTCACCCCAACATGAAAATAGCCACCATTTACTTATCCTTCCAAACCGGTGTTCTGATGAGCACCAAAGAAGATATTTTGAAGAAGGTTGGAAAACTGTTAGGACAAACAAACATAACTATGGCAGTCAATTGTTTCCAACGTTCCTCACAATACCTTGTGTGTTCAACTGAAGGCAAAAGTGATAGATAAGTAAACTATGACACAATTTTTGGGTTAAAGATTCTTCTGTTATCCCTAGTGAATTTCCAGAGTCTCTGATTTAGATTAGTTTTTAAGTAAACAAGGTAACTTTGAAGGTCATTCCTTTGCTATTTAAGTAACACAGTTTTAATGGCTGCTAGATATTCATATACAGAGGGCCAGACGTGCCTCAGTTTGTACATTTTTCCTCTAAATTGGATAGACATCCAATCATAAATCATATTTATTGAATGTACCAGTGTTCACTTGAATGACTTGATAACAATGAATTTGTTGATGTGGTAATTTATTTATTCTTCACTGTGAATTATAATTTACCCTAATCGCATAGTTTCTACAGTTTGTGTGTGGTGGTGTTTTAAATAGGAAATGGTGTAAAAAAGTATGTCAAGAAAACAAACAAAATCTTGCTTTTGTACCAAACATATGTGTGCCTTAAAATAGACAAGATATGAGATCACACTGTTCCCTACTACAGAGAAAAAAAAAGAAAAAAAAACCTTCAGATAAAGTTTGACCCTTCAAAGCAAGACTCAATATTGGCTAGTGCACAAAGTCACTCACAGTTTTGCAGCACATGTATCCCCACAAGCTTTCAAAACCGGTGCAAACTGTTAAGTTACATCACAAGTGGCACACACTGTTGCCACACTCTCAACAGCTCAGAGTGTTGAAGCTTTCCCCACTCTCACACCAATAAACCTCCTGCAAGACATTCATATTAGATACCATCAGAACAATGAACATTTGACAGGACAAAAGCATTGGGACTTCTCTAATGCTCAAATCAAGACACAACGTTCCCCCGAATATAATATGTTGCCTGTCAAAGTGTGTTTTAACCCAGACTCTCTTGTGGTCATGAAATGTTGGCAGATTCCAGCTCAGCATTCAAACAGGGAATAACTAACTAGATTGAAACTATTTTCCAACAGCAATTTTGGAAGGCCTGTTGTGCAATGTGGCACACAAGGTGCCCACTGTGCTGGAGTACACGTCTGCCTGTCAGCAGCCTTGTATTCTTACCCTTACTCATCAGCAAGATTTCATATAAATGAACCATCAACCGAAATAAAAAAATTCAAAATCTTTAGGTGTCATTTTGACCAAGTGCTAATGAGCCACAAGAACACCTCATAGCTATGAAAATGAGCAAGGCTAGTTTAAACTTTACTGTAGTGCACTTGTTTGAAGGACAAGATACTCTTGTATTGACTTAAACACTGATATCTCACTAAAAACTTTCAATCCTTAATACAATTTCACAAGATGAGCATATCCTCGCGAGATCATGCTGATGTTTGACCTGTAATGCCCAGTGGGTAGTTTGTGCCTCCACCTGCATCCATAGCTCAACAAGAGGTGCAGTGATCAGGGTCTACCTTTCTCCAACCACAGCTATGCACTGTTTACCTAGCCTGCTGCATGCTAAAGGGGACTCTGTGAGAAAAATCATTTCAGTTCAGAGTAGGTAAACCAGCCAATGCAGACAGCCTTGCAACCGTTGGAGTCTAAATTCATACCCTTGACTTCCTCCAACGCATTACAAGATATCTGATGGAGAAGGTGATGGTGTTACCTTTAGACTTGGAAACTCCCTTTGTGATTGGGCCTAAGGTCTGAAATCATATCTGGGGAATGTTAGAAAGGAGTTTTTCGAGACCGAATGCAAGGAATCTCTTGGAGATTAACGTCAAGGCTCTGCTGGTTCCAGTTCAAGAGCAAACTCTGCAATAAATACGCCGTGTAAACAATACCATAAATATAATTTTGGGTGGTGAAGAGTACAGGAGATGAGACATTCATAGCATTTGTCCGTTGATGAAGAATCCTGCTTCACTTATCAACACTTGGAAGGACAAAGGCACATATTTGGAACTCGGTCGAAAGTTACCAAAGCCAAAGGAATTGCAGACAGTATTTCATGAACTTCTGGGATGGGTTGCAACAACAACCCCTGCCAGCAGTCATCTGTTCACAGTGCTAAATTTCGCCTCAGGGGAGCGAGAGCCACACCGTAATCAAGGTGCTTCCTCTACAGGTTCCCTTAGGCAGACCACTCCAATCCAGGCGCAAGAGTGAAATTCAACTGTGCCTCATGACTTTTCAGTGAATCTTGGGATCAGTTGAAACGCGCTCAGGCTTCATCTCAACTTCAAGTACGCAGGCATAGAATAGTTAAAAAGCAAGAAATCCATTCGGTAAAGGTTGTAAAGTTTCTTCTGATAAAACGGACTGATGTTGTCAAAGAACTTGGCAGCCATGTCGCCCGTGGTCCTGGTGCTTTTCGAGGTGGCTGGGAATTTGACCTCTCCTTCTGCACCTGCTAGCTTTAGGATGTAGCGCGAGTCTTGCGCAAGAGTCTCATATTTGCCCACCACATCGTAATGGATCAGGCAAGGGTGGCAAAGTGAGTGAACTCTTTCCCAATGCTCATTAAATGGTTCCTCCCTCTGAGTCTGAGGGTCTACTAAATAATACACAAACTCCTCAAAAGAGACGTCGTTGCCTTTTTCCAGGGCTTCAGCCTGGGGGTCCGCACGATGCCTCTGGATGATTTTGGTCCCGTATCGTTTATGGAAGGCCGTGTTGTAGCTACGGGTGAACTTATTGCGATAGGCAGAGACTAATCTCTCGAAAGGTTCACGCACGAAAACAAACTTCAGATATGTGCGTAGACGCTTGTTGATCTCGGCTGTTGAGTACTCCGAGAGCGAGCGCAGATTGCCTGCTATGTGGGCCTCATTGGCGGGAATAGCCAGCGGTTCACGATAGCGCCCGTCACCTGTTAGCACCATCATCACACGCTTCCAATTGGTGCACGCCACTTTGGGAACATAGCAGTACAGTAACTTGTGCTTATCGTCCACTATGAGGTGGCGAAGATCCTCGGGGCCGAGTACCCGTCTTTTGCGTGTATGTGTGTGACAGGTTTCCTCCAGGAGTTCCCTTCGACCCTGCATAGTGGCCTGCACTGCAGATTGCTCCAGCTGGAGGACAGGAAGAAATGTTATAAGAGGAAATCAAATGAGGTGGAGAAAGTCAACATTTGTGTTTCATGAAAGACAAAAGTCACTTGGGTTCAGAATTTCATTTTTGGGTGAACAATTGATGAAATCTGGAACGGGTGGTTCTTAGCAGTAAACCACAGATTGCACTACATGCAAACACACGCATTTGGGTGACTTTAAAAGATTAGGCAGTTGTCTTTGAGGGAAGTTCTTGTGAAATCATCAGGCACATTGCGGTTATGGGAGGGTAACGGTCTTGCCTGGGGGATGATAGACAGATGGGTTTCATAAAGGCAAGCATTTGATGAGCTGGTAGTGACTCAACTGAATTCTTATTAAAATGTTCCACCTTAAAGGGATAGTTTGCCCAAAAATGACAATCCTGTCATCATTAACTTTTGTTCCAAACCTGTATTTTAAATTTGCTTATAATTGTCATTTAAACATTGCTATTTAATGCAGACGAAGACATTTTATAAAAAAGGTTTAAATATACATATCATCCCACATTTACATTTCTCCAGCAAATAATGTATGTCATTTATTTTTAGTCATTTGGTTTGCAAGTGTCATCATGAAATGATGACTTGGTATAAATTAGGGTTGTTACGATATAATAATCTACTATACCAGCCATATACCAAGTAGTATTGCGATACTGTACAATGTTGAATTACTTTGGATTGTTAATACAACTCAAATTATAGAGAAAATTGTCAGAAATACTATATTTTATGTTATAATGGGCCTACTTGAATGAAATTCATAATTCCCTTAAGGCAAAAAAAGTATTTTTGCATGTCACTTCTAAAATTATCGATTCATTTAGTTTATTTTGTAGATAACTGACCAACAAAAATATATTAAAATAAAGATATAAATCATACAGAATGAAATTTGTTATAAAAGAGAATTTTTTCAACAAAAATAGCCTATATGAAGTGCTCAAAAATTATTCCAATGTTTCCTGTTGCTATTTTTGGTTTTTCATCTATTTTTCCCCCCAGTCTTATCAGGTAACAATCCAAAGTAATTCAACATTTCACTTTGAGAGTCGTTCTTTTAAAGAGATTGTCACGTTTGTTGTAGCTACTAAATCATATTAACATGAACCGATTCAGATGTGCAATCGAATTGAAGCGTTAGATAACATGCAATAGGCTACCATAAAAGGCGCAAGTTCTACAGTTTTGCAATCTTAAAGGGCTTCACAGACTATTCAAATAAAATGCTCTATTGTTGCATAAACATGCGAGTATTTTAGTGACTTTTGCAACACATGCAACATTATCTATTGTAGATAAACCATTAATGACGATACTACCGTTTACAAACTACAGTGGCGTTACCAGTATTTGAGCCATAGTATTGCGATACTACCATATAGTACTGGTAAACTGAGCAACCCTACTACACTGAAAAAAAAAAATATCTGCAAAATTGTTGCAGACAATTTATATGGGTTGAATTTAAACAAATTAAATACAGTTATGTTCAAACTTCAAACTTCTTTTGTTTATTTAAATTCAGCCCAATTATATTGTTTACAACTTAACTTAAAAATTCTTAGTAAATCCAAGCAACCATCTTTGAATACATTTTTTTTTCGGTGTATAAACCGGGTTTTGGGGTGAATTTTCAGCATCATTGGTGTAGTCTTTAGTGTCACAGAAAGTTTCACACTTCCACTGTTAGAAAATTAAAATAAAGTTTGGGTGTGTATTTTTATGAGCAAAAAACTACACTTGTAACGTTTATCCGAAGACTATAACAAGTTATATACCAACAAATCTTGTCAGACACATTTAAGATCTACATTTCTGCACACTTCGCTATTGTAGAGCGCATGCAATTTCGTGTAGTCATTCATAATACAATCATCATTTCATGAAGACGCACGCAAACTGACTAAGGTGTTTGATGTGATTGAATGGAGGTTCTTCAGGAATGTGAGGTTGTTATTTTAGTAATTTGACTTCCACTGCCGTTAAAAGCTATCCCTTAAACACCAGGGGCCTGAGGAAAACACTCTGTGTCTTTTGTTGATTCAACATATTGCCCTAAATAATATAATTTATACCTTAAAATAGCATAATTACAACCTTACGTTTACATCGTCCTATTTAATAATTCTATAACTTAGGACAAATGTTAACAACATTTCATGATTTCAGCTGCTGCAGTATCATACCTGGTCATTTTCCTGTAGTGTCTGTAAAGGACTTCTTCCTGATTTAACTGGGAAACTGTCCCGACCCGAAATCTGTTCAGAAGCTACACACCAAAACAAAAGCAAAAGATGAGAAATGGCAACAAGTAATACTGAAATTACATATGATCATAATGGTTTAATTTTAAGAATTAAATACTAAGGTTCTAATCACAAGCATTCCATCATGTTGTGTAACTTGTTCCGCTATTTAAAATGTATGATGCCTCAAAATACTACAGTATATTTTGGTGGTACACCCTTACTAAGGTCATTTTAGTTATGCATTTTTAAATTGGCATTCATTTCAATACTATTTTTAAATTTGTTAAAAGTTTCAGTTTACATTTACTTTACTGTAAAAAACAAAACTACATTTGACCAGACTTTGAGCAAAATCTTTACTGATATTTCTGTGCTAGTTTGACACTATACACTAAACTGAGGATAGTTTAACTCAGGGGTGTCCAAACTAGGTACTAGAGGGCCAGAATCCAGGGGAGTTTAGCTCTAGCCATAATCAAACACACCTAAACCAGCTAATTAAGCTCTTTGTAGATGTACGAAAAACTTCCTGGCAGGTGTGTTGAAGTAAGTTGGAGATAAACTCAGCAGGACACCAGCCCTCCAGAATTGAGTTTGGACACCCCTGGTTTAACTAATTCAAAACACTCCCTCACTTGAACTCACCGCAAGTGAGACGAGAAAATGGTAGTAAATTGCAGAGGTAAAATCAGATTCTCAAGTCATAATCTTTATAATAATGATTTGTATTAAAAATGTTGACCGAGGTGTGTGATATAGGAATTACAGTGGAGAATTCAAACTGCTTATTTTCCGTGGAGCGACTGATTTGAGTTAGTAGGCCTGCTTTATTTATTTGATGGAGGAAAAATAAACTTAGGGGAAAAAAAAAAATGCCGGTTATTAAAAAGGATTCAGTCTGTGTTTTCATTGTGTAATCTAAATTTGTTATTTAAGTTAAAAAATTAAATTAAATAAAATAATAGGGCTGCCTTTAATTTTTTTTATTAAGTTTGTTTTTTGTAGACAACCCTGAAAGTTTCAGAAGCAAAAAGAAATAATAAACTAAAAATAGGCGATGGTGATGGTAATAACCTCATCACCGCGGCTGACATCTCATTATGGCGGTGATGCAGTTATCTTCACACCCCTACTCAGAAGACCCTACAAACCTCCTTAAAAAGCACTCGCCTTAGCAACTGCATAGCACTCACCCATGACTTCCCAGCTTTTACATATTCAAGCACAACTGGCATTTTCCTGAGAAAGACTTTCTTTGAGGTTAAGAGGCTCGTGACCTTGTTTTGCGAGAGCACAGATCAAAGCACTTAGTCAGAATGATCACGTTCTTGAGCAATAAAAGATTAGAGCTGTTAATTCTCATCATATGGAGAGCAGCAGGGTTCACCTAGCCGATCGGCCATAAAATTCCTCCTTCACATTTGCATTCTCTATAGGAACAGTCTGTTCTCCTCAGTTCAAGCCACTTCCCCCTTACTCCCCTTCCCACCCATCACACACACTCTCTTCTTCAGTCAGTGTTGGGGCCCTCGCTAACGTAAGTGATTGGTTTTGCACATGTGCCAGCTAAGTCAAAGGGATACTTTAAATGCTCAGAGAGCTAGCAAGTCTGGACACTGAGAGAGTTGTGGAGTAAGCAGCCATGCTAAAAAAAGAGAACAGGCACTTTCCATAAAAAGGATTTAAGAAAAGTACCATTTTTTTTACAAATTTTATGTCAAATGGTAAATAAAAGGAAATGCTTAATCCTCACAAATGCTGCAAATCAATCAGAGTTTTTTTCTTACAATGACGTCAAATGACATTTAAAGATGATACTAAATTCATATACAAAAATGACAAAAATATGGTAATGTGGGTGTGCTAAAGAGTAGTTCTCATAACTGAGTTCTTATAACTTGAGACTACAAGCCATCTGGGTGGTCCTCAAATAACATTTTCCTTGAAGCATTCTCAGCAGCAGTACGAACTACTGTATGACACAAAACAGGGAGCTCGAGCTTGGCATTCAACAAATGTCAACAACTGGATGGAGGATGGAGAAGTACTGCGTCTGCTCATCTATCACAGTTTTCATTGTTTGTGGAGTTAGTTGGTAAACTGTGTATATACAGCTTTTAAAAATGTTGAATGCCTGTTTTGTATTGCAGCTTCCAGCCAATCAACATAGGTCACTTGTAGTTTTTACTGTGCGAGGTTAGACCCTACTCTAAAGTAGGAGCTAAATTAGGCCATGACATGACAACGATGTAGCCACAAACGGAAAAGTTTTTTCCCTTACGTTTTAAGTTTCATGTTTACACAACATTTTCAAAACAATCCACACATATTGTAGAAAACGTTCTAAATCGCTGTACATGCCGAAATGCTGTAGTATGCAAAGCCTATGAGAACTAGTGCAAAAGCACA
The DNA here is from genome assembly GCF_052040795.2 of Danio rerio. Lineage (NCBI taxonomy): Eukaryota > Metazoa > Chordata > Actinopteri > Cypriniformes > Danionidae > Danio > Danio rerio. The sequence goes on along the minus strand of NC_141043.1, from coordinate 38,253,490 downwards.
TGCATTAAAAGTAGTAGCTCATCAAAAAATGAGCACTGAATCATTATGTACTCCCATGGGTTTTCATATATATATATATATATATATATATATATATATATATATATATATATGGTTGGGTTGAGAACATCAAAGATATAACATGGAAGGGGCAAAAAAAAAAAAAGGAAATAGGGAGGAGGTTGAGTACATATACAGACCAAAATTTGTGCTGTGAAAGCAGGCGCTGATGACTTCCCCAGGCCTTATATACACTCATTATTCACACAGATGGATATATAAAATGAATCAAGACTTAAATTCCAACAAATGTATGAATGATTTCTACACCGATAATGAAGTCTCAACAGAAGTCTTACATTAAAAATAAATTATTTTTGAAGAGAAACATTTTAGCAAGCAGAATCATAATAAAAGCAGCAATTTTGGATTCCACAAAGACACTTTTAACCAACATTTCTATGAAGAACGCTTTTGTAGTGTAAATTAGTGGTCGCTTTTTATCACCACGGGGCGGTATTTCATAGGTTGTAGGTGAATATCAACAGTTTTCTCAGAGGATGACAAGCTGACAAAAAATCCATGTTGGATTGACCTGATTAGTTGACAAATGATTGCGGATCCTTGGCATATTTTGGGTCTTTTACTGGACCTTTTTCCTGTAGCAAAGAAACTTTCCAAAGACGGCTGTTTCTTACTCCTTTTGCTGCTTGTGGTTTAAAGTTGGGTGCTTAAGTGCATAAGATGTAACCAGAAGAATATGGTTATTCTTAAATAAAAGACTTTGTAAAATAAAAGAAGATTCAGACTCAGTCTAATAAAAAAAAAAAATAAATTAAAACTAATAATTGTTAATGGTTTCTTGTGCGACCCGGTACCAATTAATCCACGAACCAGTGTTTGAGAACCACTGCTGTAAAGGACTATTTCTCTAATATGAAGAATAGTTTGTGGAATAAAGATTATTTGGTTGTTCTAGCTTGGCCATAATGAAAATAAAGCTCTTTTTTATATCAAAGTAAAGAGACATTATTTATTCAGTTTTTAATAATTCTGTATTTAATTTTCAAAAAAAAAAAAAAAAAAAACTCCAAATATTATTCATCAAAAGAACCTATTACAGAATGGAAAGGTTCCAATGATGTGGAATCAATGATGCAGAGGAACTTTTATCTAATTTTAAAGTGTAATTAGGCTGTAAAATCAAGGCATGTGAATTTTAATTAAGTCAATGATGAAGAAGTTGCTTGGTAACCTTCCGGGAACAGCTAGTCATATAACTTAATTAATATTCTTGATTGCCTAATTCAGCAGATGATTAGCACTGACTCAACAGCGTCTGCCTTTTAGACCACTGAGCTGAATGTTAGTGTAAAGCCTTCCACAGCTAAAAGTGTATTATTTTAAAGGGTTGGTTCACTCCAAAATTATCATTCTATCATCATTTACTCTTCCTGGTTTTAGTCCAAACCCATAAAACTTTTGTTCATCTTCGGAAGAGAAATATTTTGATTGGAGATGCTGCTGTCTCTCCATCCAACGTCCGTTCACCCAAAACTGCAGATGCTTCAAAACGTTTGTAAAGAGAACTAAAAATAACTCCATATGAATTCTATCAGTTTAATCCAAGTCTTCTGAAGAGACTTTTTAAAATGAACTGCTTTACTCACAGAAACTAATCAGCAACTTTTCACAGCATTAAGCTGAGTCAAAATGATTAGCTTTCCAGCTATTTTTTTATATTTACCAAGTTATATTTAACAGACCAGAAAATATACTTTAAAGGTGCTGTATATAAGTTTCTTAAGCTTCTAAAGCATAACAATACTATAATAGTACAGATATTTAAGAAAGTGAACATTCTTGTTTATCTGAAAAACAATGATGTCAGATATTCTGCTTTGAAAATGTGTGAATGTTGGAAAGGGTGTCTTTGTTTTGGTTCTTTTAACCCACCCACTGCCACTTTAGCCAATCATATTTCAGCACCCTGGGTTGCCTTGTTGGAAAACCACATATTTCATTCAGTTAGAAAGGCTCTCAAAGCATCCACCCTTGACTGAAATGCGACCTCCGGTGGACAGTAGCAGACTCTGAAATGAGACGCAGATTCAGAGTTCCACATGAGGTTATTAATTAGCAAATCAAATAAATATTACGAATGTAAACATGAGGTGAGCAGGATACATTGTAACCCCTGTGAATTAACAACACGCTACATTTGCTGTGATGAGCATTTTGGCTGTTTGCACCAGACAAAACACGACAGAAACTTTAAAATACAGCCATTCAGTAGCACAGAATAGTGCACTCACTGCACTCCAACGAAATGGTAAGGTTTATAATCTAATACATATTAAACCTTTTTAACATTATTAAATGTACATGCTGAATCACTGATGAGTTCTGAAGTTCAATTTGAAAGGGTTTATTTTATTTTCAAGATCTGCTGCTGCTTTCAACATTATAAAATGTCTTGTAAAATTGTTTTGATCCAGGAATACAATACATAGTTCAACCACTGGGTGTTAAACTTACATACTGCACCTTTAATATTTGTAAAACGATTTTAAGGTCTATATCATTAGCTTCCCTGTTTACAGAACAAACCACTGTTATCCACACACACACACACACACACACACACACACACACACACACACACACACACACACACACACACACACACACACACACATCCTCATTTCCGTTCTACAACTATCTTCGTCTGGGTGGTACGGTGGCTCAGTGATTAGCACTGTTGCCTCACAGCAAGAATACCAATGGCAATGGGTCCTCGAGGATCTCTTGAGCTCAGGGCTCTCTCCCGGGACAGCATGCCAAACAAGCTATATATAAATCATGAGCTAAGTGGGAACTCTTGAAACTGTAGATTGGGACCACCCACTATCTTATTTGACTAACAGATTAACCTACCAATCACATTTAGCTTTATGCAGCGTCGTGTTTTTAAAAATATTTTTATTGAACAAAAATGTTTTTGTTTTTTTTACTTTATTGAACAAAGTAATAATCCACGTCATGTTTAAGGATGTGGAAATGTCCACAGGATAACAGCCCAGATAATCATCATTTATCAGTGTGCATCATTCATTCACAAACGTATCCGTATTGATGATCTGTCAGCAAAACATACAGGAAATCAGTATAAATGTATCTAGTCTTTGTTCTGAGATTCATTCATTATATTGGTGATACTTTTCTACATAAAGATCCTGCAGACTGAGATAGAGTGAGTTTTCTTTGTTCTATAAAAGCAGATTTTTTGTAGTATTTGTTGAGTATCCACAAATCAGTCATTTGAACAATTTCTTTCTCTTATCCTTATGACCAAAATGACAGAATATTTGAGGGTTTTTCACTGCCATTTGTTTAAAAAAAAGCAAGTATAAGCATATCTGCGCATTTGTCAACATCACGGGATGAAGGACTCATGCAGTGAATATTGCACACTTTTAATAAACGAGCATTTAAGTCAGAATAATAAATGCTAATCACAAAGTTATCCTCACATTAACAGACGGCAATGCAGGAGGTACACATCTCAAGGGAAATTTTGCTTTTGTTAAAACACCCAGAAATTAAACCAAGGACTTAAAGAATAATGCGTCAATATAAACATCAAAGCTTTTTTTTATTTCTTTGACACTTTATTGTTTTGAACAATGTCTTTCTATTATATTTATCCAAAATAACTGAATATCTAAAGGTTTTTTACTGCCCTTAGTGAAAAAAAGCAAGTATAAGCATATTTGCCAATTGTCGACATCGAAGGATAAAGGGTTTTATTCTTTTTATAAACGAGCATTTAAGTCATATAAATAAATGCTAATCACAAAGTTATCCTTACATTAACAGACAGCTGTGCAGGAAGTACACATCTCAGAGAACTATTTTTTTTTTGTTAAAACAGAGAAATTAAACCAAGAACTTAAAGAATAAAGCGTCAATATAAACTTGACAGCTTTTTTGTTTCTTTGACACTTTTGAACAATGTATTTCTCTCATCTTTATGACCAAAATGATGGAATATTTGAAGATTTTTCCACTGCCCTTAGGAAAAAAAAGCAAGTATAAGCATGTGCACATTTGTCAACATCACAAGATAAAGTATTCATTTAAGTTAGATTAATAAATGCAAATCACAAAGTTATCTTCACATTAACAGACGGTGTGCAGCCAGTATGTCTCAGAAGCCTTTTTTTTTTAACCACGAATATTAAGAATTCTGCATGTAATACATATATTAAGGAGCACTGTTATAAATATAAACATCACAGCCTTTTTAATGCATTTTTAAAATCCGATAAGACTTGTTTTCAGGCGTACTGGTAAAGACGGCTACAAATCCTATCCATTTAAACCAATCAGAGGAATGACTGAGGATCTGCTGACGTGTTTACAGAAAAGTGTGTGCCATATACATCAGACGTTTAGCCACAGACATCACGCTAAGCATCCACCCACGCACCTTAAGCTAATCATCACTAAACATATAATGCAGTTTTGAAATGTTGGTGTGCCGAGTTAGAACAAGTGTTACTCACTACCACAATTTGATATTTGTGCCAAATAAAAACCTATCAGACCTGCCATCGCAAAATGATATACTTTCACAACATCCTCATAATCATCTCTGACAGATGAGAATCATGTTAAAAGGAAGTCTTAAAAAAAAAAAAGTGTGTGAGAGGCCGTTAGGGGTGTCAGATTCACAACCGCAGAATGACGCGAGTGGATGCTAACTTCCTTTATTTTACACGAACAGAGAATTGCTTGATAGATGAAACTAAATGATGACGAGACACTGCAGAACTGACCTAAACAAATGCTAAAAGAGTTCCTCGAAACAATCCTAAGCCACATTTGAAGTCAGAATTATTAGGCCTTGAGTGAATTTTGTTTACTTTTTAAAATATTTCCCAAATGATATTTAACAGAGCAAGAAAATTTTCACAGTATTTTCTATAATATTTTTTCTTCTGGAGAAAGTTTTATTTGTTTTATTTCACCTAGAATAAACGCAGCTTTTAATTTTTTTGACCCCTTTTAATGTCAATATTATTAGCAGCAATTTTTTTTCATTTATCTACAGAACAAACCATCGCTCTACAATGACTTGCCTAATTACACTAACTCGCCTTATTACCTCGCCGTAATAAACCTAGTTTAAATTGCACTTTAAGCTGAATACTAGTATCTTGAAAAACATCAAGTGATATACTATGCACTGTCATCATGGCAAAGATAAAAGAAATGAGTTATTACAAATTAGCTGCTCTTAAAACTTTTATGTAAGTTTGAAACCCAGTGGTTGAATTGGGTATTGCACTCCTTGACCAAAACACATTTTCACTCGGCTCCTCCTCTGACGAGTCCACGCAAGTGCAGCTTGCCAAATTGCCTGAAGGCTGATTTGAACTGTTTGCCAACTAAAAGCAACGGCACACGATATAAATATTTTCCATACTAAAAGGAGTTTTTGTCCTAACCAACACTTAAAATTTTTATTTCAGAAACTACTTCTATTTCTCACAGGTGAGCAACAAGATAAACTATGATCACCTCAGGTACACCTTATGTGCTTTATTCAGTATTAAATGCTAATAATAGGAGTTTAAATGTCATGCCATTTACTGCCATTCTGCTGAAAGCAGAGTTCACCTCAGATCTTGAAAATAAAATAAACTTTGAAATTGAACTTCAGAACTTTGACTCAGTGCAAGCCAAGACATATCAATGCATGTACATTTAATAATGTTAAAGAGGTTTAATATGTATTAAATAGATTATAAACCTCACAATTTTATTGGAGTGCAGTGAGTGCACTATTCTGTGCTTCTGAATGGCTGTATTTTAATGTTTCTGTCGTGTTTCATCTGGTGCAAACAGACAAATTGCTTATCACTGCAAATCTCATCACATAGTGTGTTGTTAGGACACAGGGTTACGATGTAACCTGCTCACCTTATGTTAACGTTAGTAATATTCATATTATTTGCTCATCAATAACCTCATGTGAAACTCTGAATCTGCATCTCATTTCTGAGCTGCTTTTATTTACCGGAGGTCGCATTATTGGTTGCGGGCACATGGTTTGAGAGCCTTCCTGACTGAATGAATTTCCATGAAGGTGACCCAGGGTGCAAAAAATATAATTGGCTAAACTGGCAGTGGGCGGATTAAAAGAACCAAAACAAAGACTGCCGTTTAGTACGTAATTTTCAAAGCAAAATATCCGACTTTAACATTGTTTTTCAGATAAAAAAAGAATGTTTATTTAACATGTTTTTTAAGTATCTGCAAACATATTATGCTATTTTTATGATTTAGAAGAGTCAAAAACGTACATAGAGCAAATAATTTTACATCTTTCCATTAATGGTGCACTAGTTGATGTGCCTAAATGCTAACCGGTTAACATAATATGTTTGAAACACAATCCCTCCCCTGCCGTCCAAAGCCACGCCTCCTGAAATAACGAACATGCACATTAAAGATGACAGAGACTCACTAGTTCATGCCATTCGCCAGTTAGAAAACTTTACAGTACTTTACAATACTAAACAAAAACTGTATTATATCTAGCACGTTTTTGGTTGTGTAGCAAGCAAAACTTGTCATAATGTGCAATATTTCATGCATGCAAGGATCACTTGCAAGGATCTCACTCTCTCACATGCTTTGTCCTAAAGCCACTACTGTATGCTTAGTGGTTGGCCAGCGGCGTGCAGGAATTACACTTGTTAAGCCATACTTGCATGTTGTTTCAGACCGAATATTCAGAGTAGCATGGTAAACAATATAGGGAGGTGTCACATGTTGTCATTGTTCAAAAATGAACCAAATGTAAATATCCCTCAGTAAATAGGCTAGGTGGAATAATGCTATATACTTATGCTTTGTTGTTAAATTAAATAAAAAATTGACATTATCGATGCTGTAAAAGGTCCCTTATGAAACTAAAAATAGTCACATCAATCTTTCAGTGGCTGAACAACACTTCCGTGCATATAGCCCATTAGTAACAACAAAATCTACATAAGTTTTGTGAGACTAAAATAGTTTTAAAATATAACATTACCTGTCTAAAAGAAATACTTCAGTGTCGAAAAGTAACTACAATATTGATTCAGGGTTTTAAAAATACATATAAATACATTTAGCTCATTTACTTTTATCATTGCTGTTGGAATGTGAAGAGACTTTCAACATGCACAACAAGAATGTCTCTGAAGACAGTCACCTACTGCACCTTTAAACAAAAATTAGGGGGAAAAAATACACAGGTGGGCCACTAATTCAGAAGGGCTAATAAATCTGACTTCAACTGTACATGATTTGGGAAAGAGAGAAGCACTAAATGTCTTCCAAAGGTGGCAAACAATGAAGTCTCTTTTTAACCTTGTTAGTATGCTATATGAGCAAGGCTCCTCAAGTCAACCGAGGCCAGGCGGCGACAACAAAGGTTGCTTGCTGGAATGCAACACAGGCTTGTGGCCATTTATGTTGGCCTGCGAGGGCTTATAGAGGACAACACACAAATCAGTGGGCTTTTATCAAAAGTGCACAAGGTAATGGGCAGGAAGGACTCCTGCCGTGCTGAAAGCGTTCGCTTACTAATCGAATTCGGCTCGGCCTCATGTGGAGGGAGGTTTCTTTTCTGTGCGCTGACTTTTTTTGAGTTTTTATTTTACTCCCCAAATGCAATGATTTATTTTCTCAATTGTCTTCACAGCTGGTGCTCTCGCTCCTATAGTCTAAATATATTAAGGCTGCGGTACATGAAAACATATTGATTTTTCTTTGAGGATCATGTTTCTCTGGTTGAAACAACAATGGAAACATTAGCGCTCATGTTTCCTGGATGTAAGGAAGCACCGTTTATCTTATGACTTAATCTGAATGAGAAGTGAAACCGGTCTGATGTCAAAATCAAACCATTGCACAAGAGGTTCTTATTCATTAAAATGTGCACTGTGCAACCACAATGTTTTGACTCATGTACGTTTCCCAGAAGACGATACATTAAAACACTATTGCTATTAGGGTAGTAGGACAGGACACCAGAGAACATCCAGTAAATTTGTGTCATCATATTTTATGTCTTAATCTATTATAATTATCCGTGGGCATGGATTGATTTTTTTTTATCAAGATTAATCTCACTGTATTCTTGGAATTAATCTGGATTAATATATATTAAGATGGCTCATTTGAATTCTGTCTAAGGCATTCAGAATATGTGTGCTACCCAAATAATGACTAAATATAAGTCCTTGAGGATGGGTTTCTGCCAGGTGGCGCATTAGACCAGAAGCTCATCTCCGGTTTCCAAAATGTATCACAAACTGCTTGAGAAACTGTTCTACTGTGATAATTGGTGATGAAAATAAATGATGTTCAATAAGATGTACTTGTGTTTAATAACTATTTATTCAGTTAAACGTGAATTTTGAGCTGTAGGCGTACATAAGCTCCAAACAGTGATTTTTGATTATCTTAATCCGATTAAAGTCATAACTGAACTAAACAGAAATGGAATTAAGACATGTGGACTATGTATATATTAGTGACATTATTGAAGTAAATACCACAATCAAACTATTACCTTCATGTAGGACTTCTCGCCATACTTTTTCGACAAGATACACACACGCGGCTGTCAGGAAAAAAAACCCACACGTGCACGCGCACACACACACACATTGCGAAAAGTGGAAATTTTTTTTCTTTCTATTTGGCGTGCGTTATTAAATTCCATAACACTCTCATAAGTCCTCACTCCTTATTTGCATCTAATACCCCAGTTCGTCACGGGGGCATAAATGAAATGTTCATGAATAAAAGTGAAACTTTTGAAAGGCAAGTAACTAGATTACAGATGTCCATGTCAATGTAGTCAGAAGTGTCTTCGAAGTAAGTGAAAGATCCAGAAGGGCATCTGATTTGATTCAGAAGGGCACTTTTTTTGTCAGACAGCTCACCAGTCAGGTATACATCTACGCTAAAATATCAAGGTGAAAGTCACCATAGCTTGCATAGAATAGACCCAGCTCCCAAACCAAATCTGATAATACATTATCTGTGATATTTTTTTCTTTTTATCGCGCAATAAGAGTCTCACGTTATTGATAACATCCCACCACTAATTATAATACTTTATAAAATTGCAGCCCATCACTGACCAAATAGAAAATTCCATTCAAAACACTTACGAAATGGTTACTCATTACCAGTTGTGTAAATATATCAACGTATCGCACAACACATGAACACAACACATGAACACGATCTCAATCAGTTATACAATATATATCGCCCATACATAAAACACAATTCTAGCAACATTTTAGCTGATTGCGAAACCTCTATTAGAGGTGTCAGTGTCAGTATGGTTAAAAAAAACACTAGTATTTACTATAAATGACTATAGTATATTTTCATGTGGGTGACTGACAATTGAAAATAGATCTGGTAGTAGATATTGCTACCTGTTTTACCTTTTACCTTGCACTTCTTTTGTAACATTTATTATTTTTTATTGTTTTCAAGATCTGATTCCAATGCCTAGTTATTAAAATGACTATAATTAAATGAAATATGTCTAAGAATACAATTTATTTTTTTATTCTTTAGCAGAGTGTACTTCAGGTTTGAGGGCAAAACTCCTTTTAAAAATCTTATCCTTTTAAAAATCAAAATCATACGAGTTCGTAGTAATTAGCCACTTTTCTGATAAACAGTTTTGTTTCCTTGTGAGATCAAGCTTGTGATTCCAGTCTAATCAAACCTTGCATATAGAAAAATCTGATCATTTTCACAATGTAATACACACTACTCGTGATTACTTATTGGGGGAATTTACACTGCAGATCTTAGACTTTTTAAGACCCTTTTAAGACCATTATGATTGAAATTTTGGACTCATACAGGGCTAAACCATAAGGATTCTTCTGTAAATAGTTTTTGTATTAATTGAATATCATGTCAAGTGATGTGTTGCTTTAAGTTTCTTTGCCTAATTACGGAGTTTAATTAGGAGAATGTGCTGTAAAACAGCTGTTGTGAATTGTATCTTTTTAATAAAAAAGAATTGAATATAAAAAAGTTGGATTATTAGTGATTCAATGTCAGCCCGATTGGGTGGCTTTACTTGGACATAGAAAAATTAAGACCTATTTAAAATGATTTAATACCTACAACACAATATTTCAGTGAATTTAAGACTTAAATTTGAAAAACTAAATGTTAGATCTTAAGACATTTTAAGACTTTAAGACCCCACAGACACCCTGTAACATATTTTTTTGACTTTTAACTTGCATATCTGATGTATACATTTAAACTGCAGACAAAAAAAAGACAAAAAATAAAAATAAATTATTAAAAATTAAAAAGAGCAGAACCAGACTTATACTCATTTTAATAAAACTCTTTTCTCCATTTATGTATTTAATTTAATTTGTTCACATGTTTAATTTGTTTTGTCTTTGAAAAGTTCTTTTGCTATATTTTAAGGCTGCATTAAAATTAAATTTTCAGATAAATTTTCATACATAAAAGAGGCCTGAATCTGATTTGAGTAAATCGGAATCCTGCTAGCTTGAGCTGTGCCACATGGGAGAAAAAAAAAAAAAACTAAATTCAGAATGGGTTCACTTAAACCATGACAACTTTTTACTCATACTTTGAGTAGTGTTAGAAACAGAAACTTTTACTCGACTTGCACTACATTTTTGTGTAATGGTACTTTTACTTTATGATTTTTCAGTACTCTCTCCACAACTGCTCATTACTGTAATTTCTTGTATTCATACGCACGCACGCACGCACGCACACACACACACACACACACACACACACACACACACACACAGAAAAGATAAGAAAACATGCACACAAGCTATGATGGAAACACTTTTACCAAACAAATTCCAGTATGCACATAAAAAAGTCATGTGATTTTGTTATAAGAGATCATGTGATGATGAAAATGTGTGTGAATGGACAAACCAGCAGGCTGAGCACATTGTAAAACATCTGAAATGTTGTTTTGGTGAATCTAAAATGCCTTAACCATTTCAGTATTAGCGTTATTATAGTATAAATTACCCCCAGAATTGTCAAGATCGGCTGTGCTCCGCGTCTTACATCTTCATTTATTAGATAAAGAAAACATTCACAACTTTTCCTACTGTATCTAGCTCAGTTTTTACGTTTGATATTTGGTGCCAATTAATCAGGAAGTGACGATTTTGTTCACACCATGATGAAACATCTCGTCTTTAAGCCATATGTTAGGACATGCACTCAAATTAATGAGTGTAATTACAGAGAATTTCATGAATAAGCTCTGCAAAATCAAAATAGATTCAGCTGGGAAAAGGTGAGATATGAAAGAAACACAAGAACAAACATGACTGATTACACATCAAATTACTGTGAAAACTTACTAAAGCACTTATGCTGAAATTCTAATGAACACCGACTGAAACTGCCTCAGTAAAAAGGAAGTTTTACTTATCATAAAGTGCTCTTAGGGCAGAAAAGATATCCTGCAAAAGCTATCGTTTTTCGTTTTTCCCCAAGCACACCAGAGGAAGTAGATCTCAAATGGGGGCCTTAATAATATGGCATAGAGCAAACAGCATTACAGAATCAATAATGTGCTTAATCAGAGATTTGGATAGGGTTACGTCCGACCGTACAGTATTCCATTCACTGCACGAGCTTTACTCTCATAACTACAGATGAAATTGAGAAGAGAGAAAGAGACGTATATGATATGAAAAGGTGAAGAAAGACTGTGCTTCTCTCCCTCTCTGTGTAAGGGTGTCACTTTATCCCTGGCTAACGTAGAGCCGGGACTGTTCATCTCAAATGCCATTTTAGGCTGGATAGTTCCCCTTGTATATTAAAAGTACTAGGGCTGCACGATATTGGTGAAAAACTGACATTGTGATCATTTACTTTTAGATTTTATATTTTCACTATATGAAATAAAATCGCTCTATTTTGGAAAGAATTAGACCTGCACAATATATTGTTTCAGTATTGATATTGCAGTATTGATGCGCATCTGCAATGGTCACATCGCGAGATATGCAATTTTAAGCCTAAATTATAGTTGACCAGGAGCTACACAATTGTATTTAATTAATGTATTTATATGGAATTTATTTAATTTATGCAAAAAAAAAAAGAAAAACTCATAGAATTTCTGTCTTGTTTCTAGTCCAAATATCCACATTTCAAAGCAAAAACAAGATTAACGTAGGGATGCACAGATTAACCAATTTCACTTTTAACCATGCTATAATTCATCATGTTTGATTAATCGTAAAGGCTTTTCAACACTGCGTTTCTGCACGGAACAAAACTGCTGCAACTAAAAGTTATGCCAACTGTGGACTATTTAAAGTTCTGAGCTTGTTCACTGAGGCTAATACACACTCACAAAGTTATTGCATATCATATTTATTAACCATACATGTGTTTAATATAATTTAGCTCACATGGATAACTGATTATTAATTCAAACATGTCTTTACGCTGCTGTGGGTCAGCCAATTGTTGCATTGGTGATCATGACTTTGAGAATCGATAGATCTGTCCTTCACAACACACGCAGCGATCTCAGATCAGATACTTAAATATGATTTGAAAACTTGAAGAAACAAATTAAATTTTGTTAAATTGAATTAAATTTAAATGTTTAATTAAAAGATCCTGGATCTGCTGAATATGTAAGGTACGAAGAATAGGCATAGGCCGGTACAAGTTTCAGAAGGTATAATAACCTTAGATAAAAATATCAAAGTTTCACGGTGTCAGGGTTTAGTTTTTACTGCTGTAAAATAATTTCTTTTTAAATGTTTAAATAAAAAGTAAAAGAGTTTAAATAAAAAGTAAAAAAAACAACAACTTTTCCCCCTATTTAACACAATATATTACATTTTAGTAAACATTTAGAATATTTTGGAGCACTAACCATGTAAGGCTTAGCTTAAAAAATACAGATTTCCCTAAAAGACATAACCTTAGATAACCTTAAATTTAAATGTTTTTATTAAATAAAAACACTTAAAAACCCTCTACATATACCTTAGAAACGGTATAACAAAACATTTTCGCGTTTTTAATACCTAGACTTTTCCAAACCACGGTAAACCTTGAAACCGGTTATCGTCTCATGCCTAACGAAGAATGGACCACTGGACAACTATAATCCCAATCCTGAAGCTCCTGCAATGTGACTATTTTGGATACACATATTGCGATAATGGAGCTGAAACGATATATTGTGCAGACCTAAAAAGTACACAGCCTTTTCCCCCTCTCCCACTGCTGAAGCATGAACAAATTAATAAAACAAAAGAAAAGACAGAACAAACTGGTGACCCTCAAGCTGTTCTATATAACGAAATTGTTTTAGATCCAAACAAGTGCCATTGTCTGGCAGTCGAACAATCTGTTCCAGTCACCTAGCGTGATCTGTTTATTGCATTCGAATCTCTTGACGACTTAAAACCTGCCTCGAGTCTCGTCTGTCTGAAAGGAAGAGTGAAGGATTTGGAGGGTTGGCGGGATGCTGACCAATGCCCCGGCAGCACTTTAAATCAAAAGCATCTTGTGCACAGTTTCCTCGTAAAATAGAAACAGGTCTACTGGGAAACTTGGCCCCGTAGAGCAGTACGGCTCCCAGAGTTATGTCATTTTATGGGTAATGTAATGCTTAAACAAACCAGCAGTGGCTGATGATGCTATACCAAACACATGAGGATCCAGACAGAAAGTGGTTTTTAAACAGCTGGAAGTTTGTTTATATGTGCAAACTAAACTAACATTCAAGGGAGAGTTCATCAAAATAGCAAACTTCCACCATTAGTGCAGCAGCAAACTATTATTTGTCATAATCCAGGGCTCCTGGCTGAGAGTAGTTCGATTTTGTAAGCTTTTCTTCCTGTCAGTGCTCTAAAGTTTTAGTGGTCGCGCTGGTGACAGATTTACTGACCAGATAAGCCATGGCATGCTACTGAGTATGACATGCGTTGCCAAATGCACCTAAACTAGAACAAAACAGTGCTACTTGTTTGAACGATGCACCACACTGACCATTTATTAACTCATTCAGTCAACGCATTTCACTAAACCAGCTATTTGCATGAGCACTATACAGTGCTGTTCTATTTGTTTACAGAGCTCTCTAATACAAAAAATGTTAACATTAAGTTAACCCTTTAATCAGGCAAAGAACCATATAATCACTTCATTATGACTGATTACAATATAAGTGACTTTGTTTTTTCACCAGTGCACCTGAATATTTTTTCCAGACTCGCACAGAAAGTGAAATAACCGCAGAGTAGAGAATGCCAAAACAGTGTCAACACCTTTATTATAAATGTGTGAGAATTGGTAGCCTTGCATATGGCAGCATTCTTTGTATGTAGTTACATTAAACTTTACTATACTCTACTAGTTAATACATTTGCGTTTACAGTTCTGCACAAGTGTGTTCCACTGGTCAAACAGTGTTATTGCAGGCACCTAAAATCCATCACAAAACACTATTCTACACCAAAAATAATTGTCAATATTAAGTCATTTTCAGCTGTCATCATTTATTCAATATTACAAAACTGCATGAGTTTAATTTTTCTGAGATTTGTTGTTATTATTAGGACGGGCCATTTGGCTTAAAATCAAAATCTCAAATATTTTATTGTAAATAATGATTTTAAATGTATGAATAATATGCCATCTAACTGCATCTCTGGCACAGCTTTCAATCATTGTCAATGTCGTGCAAAGTAAGGCTCAAAAATGGGTCCATTGTCCTACTTAACCAGAGATCAGATGTAGCTGCAAAGTGGCCACAGAAGATCAGCCTCAGCCTTTAACAGAGCAGGGTAACGTGACTAAATTTAAAAAATCATCCTGAAAAAAATTTATTATAGATTCTGAATGTCGATTTTGATTAATCAACCAGTCCTAATCATGATTATTATTACTACTATTACTACTACTACATGTATTTTTGCCCATGTAGATTATTGATTGAACAAAGCACACTAAGACATCCCTCAAAATTACCTTTTATGTGCTGAACAAAGGTCACATAGGTTAAGAAACAATATGACAGAGTAAAACGATTACAAGTTTTTAATTTCTGGATCATCGCTCCTCTTTGTTTTATATTTGTTTGTTTTATAAAAGGCAAGTTTCACCCCAAAGCACTGGGTAATAATGATCAAAAAGGTGATGCCAACCTGTGAGGGCCTATTCACTCCTATTTACTACAACTAGAGCGTAAAATGTGTAAACAAAAAAAAAAAACAACAGGTAAACAGTTTAGGAAACAATTTAGGCTGCATTACTGGAGAAAATACAAATCCAAAATCCAATCTGACCTTCAATCACTTCATAATGTGGCTCAATTTTCCAGGATCAAAGAGAGTCTTGCTTTTAGCCCTGGGGAGTAATGGACTTGCTGAACTTTTCCAAAAGGATCACGTAAAGTAAAAGCATTGGAGGTTTGCTTGATGGTAAAGAATGAGCTCATTTTTTATGAGCATGTGGTGTAAATGCTTCGGAAGAAATTATCCATGAACAAATTAACCCTGTAGCCATGTATAATTAGTCAACTACTTGGATGACTAGTTGCTATCGTGGCCTGTTGCATTGCCATAATAAAAAAGCAAACAATTATGACAACCAACATCAAGGATACTTATTAACTTAGCTTAACAATTACCCTTATTTACGTAGAGTAAATTCCAAGGAACTTGAGACAAACACTCTACTGACTATGTCAAACCAAACAAGCAAAAACAAGTGCGACATGTGGCAAAGTCAGCAGTGTTGCCTCTGTGAACACTGGCAGCTGATGGTGGTTAGATAGTCAATAAAAATTCTGCTAATTCTCAGTAGCATTATTAAACTTTACCAGAAGAGTAGAAAAACATACTGGCACTTTAAAGGTTCATGTGACTCATTGGAGATACGTGCTCAGGACTACATTTTTGGAAAATTCAAATGCCACATTTTCACATCGATCCCATTTTGATAGATCCACTAGTGCTCGCAGTGTACATTTCTGCAGATCTCAAATACATTACTGGGCCACATTTGGTTATCATAAATGCCATTTCCATGTCCTTACAGTGCTGGCTTGTAAATCGATGATCATTAGAGCCAATCACAGCCATATCTGTTGAGCAAGTGAACACAACAGCCAATCAGAAGTTCAAGACTCCACTCAACAGGATTTAAAATGGCAGTGGGAAATGCTGCTACTGTCATTTTTCCTTTTTACATTTTAGTACCGACTCGTGGTTGGTACTTCTGACAACACTACCAGCATCAAAACCCATCATGAACTGCGGTGTGGTCTCACAGATGACTGAGTAATTCAGAAGCAGCACCTTCTAATAGGCTAAGAAAACTCATTCACATGAACAATAATTAAACTCCAACACATATCAAAATACTTGCAATCCTATGCTACGTCACCATTAGTGAAGTCACCATGATAAAGATTTTAAATTTGGAAAATGAAATTAGGAGATTAAGGCTGAAAGATAAAATGGTCCTTTTTTTTCGCTATCGTGACATACATCAACTTGAAATGGTCCTGAAATTAAATAAATAAATAAATTAAGTAGGGCAGTGCATGATTTTATCCTTTGGGAGCCAATTAGCTTGTTGAAAGTTGGGTGTAGCTAACAAAAGGAAAGAAGATTTACGAATGGATGAAGACAGAGCAAAAACGAGATTACTACTGATAGCCCCACCCTAAGAAATGAATAGCCCCACCCTAAAAGCATTCCATGTGACCAGAACTGTAGACATTGAGGAGGGAGTGATGGTTATGATATTTGACTAACGTTTCTGAAGGCAAATTGACTTGCACGGACATGCACAGACACATCATTTAAAACAAGCACTGCTATATACATATAAAATGAGAAGAGTTATTTGATTTAACTTCGACTTTAAGATTTAGCTTGGTCTGTTTTTCCCTACAATTAAAGCAAACCAACGCTAACTGTCTTGATTGATGTACAACACAAATAAATAAAATCTTGACTCTAATTTAGTTTAGGGTTTCATGACCTTTTAAAAGGATGACCTTTTAAATTCAAATTGCCCACAGAGGGTGTGATGAAGACGAAGACAAAGAAATGACCCTCACTTTACTGGAAATAGTCACCCACAGTCCAGTCTAACATCTGATCTGAGCTCTGACTCACAACCACTCATTGAGCAGAAAGCTAAGCAGCCCCATATGTTTCTTATGGGCAAACCACTAAACTTTTATTAGTTGCACCTCAACGGTTGCCACGTTTTCTTGGTATTGGCTTTAGGTAAAAAGCAGGATATCAGGAGAAGAATGAAGGGAAATTCAATATTCAATATCTTTCCTGTTGTGATCTTAATCACAGAATAATCATGCCAACACAAGAGGACGGTTACCAAGTGGTTTTGTGAAGAAACATACATAAACAGAGAAGCCATTTTAAGGTAATTAGTGATTGCTGCTGTAAGTATTTAGGCCAAGACACCTACAGAGCACTACTTTTAAGATCACTTGTTTCAGCTCTTTTTATTGGAACTCCTTTTAGGAGCACAAAAGCAACAAGGACACAGTGGTATAGACCGCAGCCAAACTTCCTGTGAAGTGTGTGACCCTGTGACCAGTGAAGGGGTGTGGTGAGTAAATATCTAAACATATGTGAAATGCTTTAAAGAAACGATGTACATCATGCATCATTCATTATTTTTATACATTAAACTGAATTTATAAAGACAAACTGAAGTGATGGTAAATAAAAATGTATGATGGTCATTTTGTGCACCAACAACAAAAAATGCATTATATACTTCAAACACTTATTCTGATGATTAAAGGGCCAAATTTTTTAGTTTTATAATAAATAATATATAATAAATAACAAACAAAAATTTTTGGAGCAGCAAATTAGAATATTAAATATATATATATATATATATATATATATATATATATATATATATATATATATATATATATATATATATATATATATATATATATACATATATATACACATATATATATATATATATACATATATATATATATATATATATACATATATATACATATATACACATATATATATACATATATACATATATACACATATATATATACATATATACATATACATATATATATATATATATATATATATATATATATATATATATATATATATATATATATATATATATATATATATATATATATAGAATAGAATAGAATATTATAAGAATATATATACATACACATTTCTTATAAATTGCAACAATTTACTGATTACAAATTACAAGAATGTTTATGGCAAGAAATTAAACCTCTTAAATTACACATTTATGGTAATGCTGTCAAACTACATTTACATTTATTAATTATTAATTACATTTAGACTTGGGATGCAAAATGTGTGTGCGAGTAATTTTTTGACTAGGCAATAAAATTGGTATCCACATTTATTGACCGAACACCATTATTAATAACAATAATAAAAAAAAAATCGGTATGAAGCACTAAAGTTTTATTTAATTGTGGCTGCTGAATGTGCACCTAGAAAGCATTGCCAATAAGCCTAGCGTGTAAGTTTGTCATTTCCAATGGAGGTGTTAATAGAGCACATCGCTACCATGTGTGCATCGTGCAAATGGTGTGCAAACGTGATTTTTTACCATTTACACTTTTCTATTGCACACACATTGTAACATTTTATTTATCAAGTTTAAGAGTCTCTTTAACACTTATGTTTATTTTATTATAAAGACATCAGATATTTTGTTTCAATATTTTTATTTTTGACTATTAAATCTATTAGCCTTGGTAATGTTGGTAAATTAAAGTTATTAAATAAAAAATAAAAAAATCCTAATATTCCTAAATTGATACCCTGTAGCACTGCTAAGGGCACAGTTACACAAGATGTTTGGCCAGACTAGAACTGATCATGCTTGGTTGAGTCTGTTTTTTCTCAAGGTCTTTTCCCCATTCACTTTGATAAATTGGTGAAGTTTGTTCCTTGCCACTATCACCACTGCGTTGGTTAGTTTGAAACTTGTGGAGCGATATTTAGGAGTGATATTTACATTATTACACTGAACTGAATATAACCGAACTTCAACTGTGAAGTTGTGTGTAATTATGTTAAAGTGCATAAGCTGCAAATCATTGTTAAAAGCCTTATAGAAATGAAGATGAATTGAATTAAACAATCTCACCCTGTCAATGAGCAGTTAAACACAATAATAATGCTCAACACATTTTCACTTATTTTAAATTTGATGCGTTTTCTCTGAGAAGGTAAATTTAAAGATTCAGTTCATATATCGGACTAGTTTTATTTAAAGACACAATGGTATGAAGTAAGTGAACTTAAAAACACTAGGTACAGTAGGTTCACATCATTAGTTCAGATGTAGTATTTCAAAACAATGGCTTATTTTCTCAAACCGCTCATGTGCAGGACACATCTTATTCAAAGACTTCAGTTGTGCATTTTTGATGGCTGTAGAGCTGGGCAATAAGGCAAAAATCTTATGTCCTGATAATGATATATATCATAATATAGTACTATTTATGTAAATTCATTAATTTTCCTTCCACTTAGTTCTTTATTCATCAGGGGTCGTCACAGCGGAATGAACCGGCAACTAATCCAACATATGTTTTACACAGCTGATGCCCTTCCAGAACTGGGAAACATCTATGCACACTCATTCACACACATACACATGGCCAATTTAGTTTATTCAATTCACTTATACCGCATGTCATTGCACTGTGGGGGAATCCGGAGCACCAGGAGGAAACCCATGCCACATGGGCAAAACATGCAAACTCCACACACAGACCACTTCAAGAGTTCACACTTAGCTGATGATTGATTATAAAGTGAGTTTGGCATGCTGTCCCAAGAGAGCCCTGAGCTCATAAGATCTTCGAGCCTGGGGCTCCCTCCCTTTTGCTGGGCAAGAGAGGAGTTTGAGCGCAGGTATAGGTCACGGGAACTCCCCCTTTATTTAGAGCTGATGACATTATAAATTGTAATATAGAGATATACTGCTGGTCAAGAGCTCTACTATAGTGCTAATTTAGATCAATCTATTTACTTATGATGCATGTTTTTTGGACTGTGGGAAGAAACTGGAAAACCCGGGGGAAACCCACGCGAGCACAAAGAAAAACATGTAAACTCCGCACAGAAACGGCAACTGGCCTGTAAAGGATTTGAACCAGTGATGTTCTTGCTGCGAGGCAACAAAGCTAACCACTGGGCCACTGTGTTGCACTATAAAGTAAAGGTAGGGGTGTAAGGGGGATTCTTCAAGGTGAAAATAACTGAAGAAACTCTGATAATGTATAGCGAGTTAGGAATCAGCTCATTGGTGAATTATGCATTAGTTAATGCGGGACCAACCGTGATCAATCATAAATCACAAGCTTCTCGCAAAATTAGTTCATAAATAAACTTCAAATATGAAATGTAAAGACCACATGTAAAAGACTGCAAACTGTGGAGACTATAGGCATGGGTCGATATTAGATTCTGACGGTATGATAACCTTGGAGATATATATATATCACGGTTTAACAGTTTCACAGTATTGTGATTACTGCTCTAATATATGCTCTTTTTAAATGTCTGGGTAAAAACCAACAACTTTTTTCCCCTTTGAACACAAAATATTCTATTGTGAAAAACATTTTGAATTATTTGGAGCAGTAAACATGTCAGTTCAAATAATTAAAATGAATCTTTGACTTCTGCTGTCTTCATTTGTTTTAAAAACACAAAATTCTTTACAAATGAAAAAGGCATCTTCTGATATTTTTTCTGCTGGAGACACCATTGTCCTAAAAAACTAAATAAAAATAAAATAATAATAAATAACAAAAAAATCTTACACATACCTTAGGAACGGTTATAGCAGAAAAATTTGGTGGTTTTAAAACCTTGACTTTTTCTAAACCGCGGAATACCTTGAAAGCGGTTATTGTCCCATGCCAAGTGGAGACTGCCAACTGACCCAGCCGAACTCGAACCAATGACCTTGCTGTGAGGCGACAGTGCTAACCACAGAGCCACAGTGCTGCCTATTTCTGTAAATTCAATCAATAAATAGTTTCTATATATAGACCACGTGACGTTTTCTTTTATTTTACATTTTTTTTAAATATATATTCAGACATTTGTGGTCAAATTTCTTACTGCATTTGGAATTTTAGAGCAGGTGTTGACTAAAAACTTTGAAATATAACATCAATTTTAATAAAAGTTAATAAAACATAAAACACTTTTCAAAAATTAAATAAACTAAATAAAAAGCAAAATGTAAAAAAAAGCACTTTCAAGATTCAATGTCTGCATCCGCATAATGGTGCATAATATTGCGCTCATAATATCTGAAAATGTATAACTAACCATAAACTATGTATTTTGTCAAGCCACAAAATAAACAATAATATGAAATAATAATATGAAACAATACTTTTCATTTTGTCTTTATGATAAAGAACATCATATTGCAGAGCCCTAGCTGGAGGCAGTGAAATAGCTGAAATAATTCAGCATGCTGATATGGAACTCTAATGCCTTTCAAAAACCTGCCTGGAACTACTTTGGTCATGTAGTTCCCTGAAAATAATTGCATACCAGTCAACAGTATAATAGTGAATAAGACCAACCCAGCTTAAAAAAAATGCAGGTGTGTACATCTCAAACACCTGTTCAGATGAGACAAATAGAGGATTACATGACGTAAAGAGCTTTAGCCGCTGGCTGAAAAACTTTCTAAGGTCAGATCTTAAACTGTTCTTGAATAAGCATGCACCAAACATGTTCAACTCCACACTAGCAAGCCGTGGCAAGAGCGATTCAGATCATGTCAGGGGGAAAATGCATTATTCATTTAATTAGAAGAAAGACAAAAATTCTAAACTGGCGCCAACAACCTTGGCTGTATAATAAAATGTTCACCAAAACACTCTGCAATCTGGCTCTAGTCAGTCTCTTGGGAGAAGCGGAAGAACTGAGCTTTTGTTTACAGCATAAAAAAAACAAAAAGTAAGATTAGCTATTGTTATTAGGTTACGTTAGGGATCTCCTATCTAGAACTCTAAAACGATTCATTGTAATAAACATAAGGAAACAACATACTTGCTGCTGATCTTGTCCAGCTGGTTTTCTAACTTATATATACTCACAGTATAGGTTTACCCTCATTCACTGTCATAAATGCAAATTATCTCTGGGTAAAAAATAAATAAAAAAGGAAGACATGGTCATATGAGGTCACTCTAAAAACTCCAGGCAAAGTCAAAGCTGCCGACCTTTAATTCCCCCTTCCTCTATAATCTTATGCTAGCCTTCTTGAAGGTGATCCGTTCCTCTCGGAGGCATCAGGGGAGAGTTTTAAAAGGTTTGGAATGCCCTAGAGTCTCCCAGTGGGGGCTTTCCAAACATTCCAGGGGCAGTTTTTCTCTCTGTCTGCTTTGTTTCCAGCGGGTCTGAACAGTCTTTTTTTCTTCACTTGCTGTTCTAAACAGGCTGAAGTCTACACGTGTGCACTTTGAGGACAGTCTGTCAGAAGAACTGTTATTATGTGGCATGCAAGTTCACATCGTCTTAACTTCATTGCATGGCAAATTGAAACGATGACAAAGCACTTAATCATTTTAAGGGGATTTTAATCAGACTGTCATTGCATGAGAACTCACTGGGGAAGAATTTGTTTTAAGTCTTTTATCAGTGGTTTGAGCAGTTTTTAATTGGTGGATTACGGAAGAAACCAGGAGAGCCGATAATTGCGGAATTCTAATAGCAAATAACTAGGGTTGCACAATATACCGTTTCAGCATCGATACCACAATGTGATCATTCGCAATAGTCACATCAGGATATACCATGTTAATTTTGAATTATAATTCATCATTTGCATAGGTTTGTGTTGACTGTATAATGATCTTAAAAACATTCAGGCTTAAGAAATTGCACCCCTTGTACCTCTAATAGCAATTCATTTGAGTGTTATATATACATTTTTTATTATTGAATTGCTGTACTTGAATAATGTTAGACAGCAAACGCTGCTTATTTCAATTGTATTAGTTTCTTTATTGAATTTATAGTGTTTATTAGATTATATGCAGATGCGCTCACCTACAGGATCATCCTAATCAATCTAAAATGATCCATTTTCAATTCCAGATATTCTAGTCATCTGGTGAAATTGTATTCAGAATTTTATATCACAATATTTAAATCGCAGAATAACAAAATATCACAAGTGTCAGATTTTTCTGATATGCAGCCCTACAAATGAGTATATATGTGTAAACTCTTAAAAAACCTCAAAACAAATAAGCTTTAAGCGACAAGTTCACACAAAAACGAACATTTCCTTACAGACACACTAATGCTCATAATATACATTGAATTTCTTTCTATTTGGACATGAAACACAATATTCTGAATAATTCTTGAATTTAATATTATTTTTTTTCTACTATGGATGTCAGTAGTAGGTGGTAGGACTACTTATTTTTTAGGGGTGTCAAAATTAATAGTTTCTTTAATGCACCACGATGCAGACATTGACAATTCAGTTCATTTCGTTTTTTTCAATCGGTTCAGTAATAGATAATCACCGGTTATTATGTACTGACGTCATTTATCTCCTATGTGCTATGTTGCGGTAGAATACTATGGCGAAAAAGGCGCGGGCGAGTAAATAAAATGCTCCAACTACTTAAAACAGATAATTGCGCACAATTCACTGCTTGTGAGTTTGCTGGACAGTTTTTCACTGACACTGAAGAAGGTACAGCAGCACGAGACGCTATTTCACTACTAGGGAGAAAATAAAAGCTGTAAAACTCCATCTCTCCCCCTTTCTTTCTCTCAGTTTGGACAATTAACCTGCTGGCATGTTCGTGAGATAACTTTTTTTTCTCTCCTCTTGGCTGCTAAATCAATAATTTCAGACTCCAGTGTGTCTGTAGTGCGAGTTTTCTCCACCACGTCTATTACGGACAGTAAAAGTAACATATAGACTGTAACCGCGACTGTTCTTCCTGAGTCACTCATCGGTGAATAGCACAGACAGGTTTAGAGTCAATCACAGCCCTTTCTGTTGAGCGGGTGAAGACAATGACCAATCATAGGAGTGTAAGAACTCGCTAGACAGCGCTCAAAAAGCAAGGTGGGATAATGAATACATTAGTTTATTTGCTTTCCATGTTGTCTTCTGTGATTGTATTTGAGTTTTGTTTAAAACATTCAAAAAAAGTGTTTTCTTTGAGCAGGTAAAATTAAAGACAAAGTTCATATATCTGACTGCTTGTATTAAAGGACAAAATTGTATTACAAACAATATATTAACATACAGATTTTAACATTTCTTGTGTTGTGAACAAAAAAATCTAATTGTGTATGAAAGCATCGTCAGTGCACAGAGACATCGAATTGAACCGAATCAATGGCATGATGAAACCACTGTAGGTTTACACCCCTAATACTTTTTCCAACATTCTTTAGACTATTTTTGTTTTGTGTTTAACAGAAGAAAGAAATTCATACAAGTTTAGAAGCACTTGAGTAAACAGAGTTTATTTTCTTTGTTGTTTCTTTGTTCTTGGTTGTTGGGTAAACTATCCCTTTACTTTGTCTATAATTCCTTGGTTAGTCTGTTTGGGATTCAAACCCCCAATCTTTCAGCTGTCGACCAAGGTCCCTTATTAACACACCACTTGTTGAGAACTGACATTTAATATCTTTCACAAACCAACATAAAAAGTATTAAAATCTGTGTAGATCGGAAGTTGCTGAAACTTTGTCAGTATCTTGATATACTTTCAACTGAAACTGAATATTGAGTAGGGGTCAGGGCTGTCATTTGCACATTGCAAACTACAGGGAGAAGGTATTAATATGCATTTGCTAAGGATGCCAAGACTGTCGCTCCAACCACAGAAACAAATGGTCCAACTTTAATTGAAGATTACCAAAACAAACAAACTTTGTTAGTGGATTAACTTGCATAGATTAATTAGTCAACTTTAATAGCAACGTGAGCTAGCAAAATAAACATTGCATGTTTTAATTTCACACTGACTTTAAGTTTAGATAAAGGCCTAGTGGATTGGCCCAGTTGGAGTTCAAACCAACAATCTTTCATATACCAAGCTTTTTAAAACAAACCAATGCTGAATGATATAAAGCAGGGGTGCCCAAACTTTTTCTTATGTAGGGCTAAAAAACTAAACTTGATCGAGGCTAGTGGGCCGAAGGTGGTAAATATAGTTGCCACCAATAATTTTCTAATTTATTTAATAATATTTAAAAATAACTAGAAAACATTGCTTTATATTAACGAATAAAGCAATTACATACATTTTATAAAACATTTCTTAAAGTAAACACAAAAGCTTAATTATAACAGAATAGAATTAGTTTTTTGCCTTGATTTGCTCACCGATGTCTTCTGTCCTCTAATTATCGAATTACATTATTTACATTTTAAACAATCAAATTCATTTACAACATTTAACTGAAACATTCAATTTCTTTTTTCTTTTTTTTTTGTAGTTCAGCAATAAAACAAAAACAAAAAATGTTACGTCAAATTATAAATGATGAACTTTTTTAAAGGCACTTTCTTCTCAGATGGGATGGCCAAATAAAAGGTTACAATGGGCTAACTTTGGCCCCGGATATAAAGACATGAGATCTCTGATACAAAGCATTCTAACAATCCTAATTAGACAAAAGTAACAAGGTTTAACTTTAATAACAGTTAATGTGTAATCTTTTGGGATTGAAACCAATAATCCTTCCATTCTCAATGCAAATCTTATCCAACACATGACCCAATGTAAAGTGACATACAATAACCTTGGTCAAACAAACCCTAACTTTGATTATAGTTCGTTGATTGTTACTTTTGAGCCTCAAACAAACAACCAAAACAAGCTACTGGTCAAAACTCAAACTTATCAAGCAGAAGTTTAAAAAACTGCAAAGTTAACAACAACAACAAAAAAGTGTGTAGGTCTTCACTCCAAGAACGATTTTAGTATGTGTACATGGCCTGTTACAAAACGTCTGTTTTGCGTGACAAGTGAAATGAAACGAGTTGACTTCCTTTCTCCCTAGTTATGTGTGTACATCAAATACAAATGTTTTTCATGTCTTACCTGCTGAATATTACACTATATCAACAACCTATTCTTAATGTCAGCAAACAGCTAAATACAAAGTTGTCGCCAACACCCATTTGTTTTGTAATTAAATTACATTTGAATAAATTGGTGGCTATTTCATTTGAACTTCATCCCACTTTTTTGTGATTGCTATGGACACACTCACTGACATTTAGCTTTAGATAAATAGAGATTTTACAACTTTTTACAAAAAAAAAAAAAAAAATCTATCATAAATGTGCACACTGCAAAGTAAACTGTAAACTATTTATGCTTTCTCATGAGATCCGGCTGGATATTCAACAAATCCATTGAGGTAAAGTTGGTTTTATATTCACACACCGATTCATTTTTTAACAGTGACAACTTGTAAAATGCTAGTTTGAATATTCAATCTAAAATAGGCATGAGACAATAACCACTTTCACACTATACCACGGTTTGGAGAAGTCAAGGTTTTAAAACCGCCAACAATTTCTGCTATATCGGTTTTAAAGTTTGTGTAAGATTTTTTTATTTATGTTTTTTTTTTTAGGACAACAGTATCTCCAGAAGAAAGATATCCAAAAATGGCAAAGAAACAAACGAAGACAGCAGAAGGCAATAGCTACGTTTCCATCCACCAAATTTTAAGCACATTTTGGATATGCTCATAAAAAAAACGATTGATCGGTTGAAACGCCAAGATTGTGCATACGTTTTGAAAATGTGCATAAAAAACACATACATAACTGAGTAGAATAAACTTTTTATTCAATAAGGAAAAATGCACATGGAAACACATTTACCAAACATATTTGCAGTGTGCGCATTAAAAAAGGTCATGTGATTTTGTTATAAGAGATCATGTAAAGATAAAAATGTGTGTGAATGGACAAACCAGCAGGCTGAGCACATTGTAACATCTAGAATGTTGTCTTGGTCATTTTAAAAGGCCTTAACTGTTTTAGTATTAGTGTTTTTATATTATTAATGACCTCCAGAATCAGGAGAGTCTGTGCTCCACATCTCAGGCCTTCAAAAGCCACTGCGCGTTCACTGTGTTCCAGAACTGCCTTCTGAGATGCAAGTGATTTATTAAATGAAGAAAAGATTCACATATCTTCTCTTATCACAGCAAATTCAGTTTTTACTGTTGATATTTGGCAACAGATAATCAGGAACTGATGATTTTGTTCGCTTTGACTTGTTGGATGGAAACTCTGCTTTATTTGCACGTTTTATATGTGATAATACAGTTTGGCGCATAAAGTTAATTCGTAGCTATTGATTCGTTTGAATTATTTAGCATGACATGTTTACTATTACAAAATATTTAAAATGTTTCTGTTGGGTTCAAAGGGTAAAAAAAATAAAATAAAAAATTACCCAAACATTTAAAAATAACATATTTTAAAGCAGTAATCCAGATACCGTGAAATTAATACATTGTTATCATACCGTTAGAATCTAAAATCCCATGCAAGTATAACTTTAAAACAACATTAGCACTATTAATTCACTGTAAACACTGTTGTACTTTGATAGTCATTCGCTATTAATATGATTTTCACTATTTAGAATTAGCACTAGCAGATAATGCTTTTCTGAAATTATATTAAGAAGAATGTCCGAATATAAAACAAACTTTACCTCAATAACAAATCCGAGTATTTGGAACATGGCTGTTTTTCTCATAATGGTTTATTGTGATTATTGTGTAGGCAGTTCATACACTGCTCGAAGATTCAAACTTAATACTTTAGAAAACAAATCTAACTTATAACGACTACATTCAAAAAGGTCAATAAATAAAAAGTTATACGATTGGATTAAAACTCTTAATGAATTCAAAACAACATATTGGGACGCGTTCACAGTTCAAGCGTCGTTAATTTGAGAACCACTCGTAACAATTCATTTAAAAGATCCGACTCAATTGAACAAACAAAAGCACCATGAATCAGACATCGCCACTTCATAAGTAAGACTCACCTGATTTTGAGATGTTCTGGAAGTACAGTATGAGAATGAAAAACGACCCGACGCATGTCGCCAGAAACATCCGACCCACTTTGGGCTTTATCATTCTGATAGCCCCCCGTGGACGGTCGATGTCCGACTCTCGCCCGGCGACAGAGGTCCGAGAAGGGCTGTTGTCGCCGAAGAACACTCCTAAAATCGTCTGTTCATCTCATTTCAGAAAGAAGTACAACATACATCGAGTCCCAAACGAACTTCGTGAAAACTAATTCCGACACACGCTTCACCCGAAGCACCTCGCTTGTCCGCCGGAGAACAAACCGCTTCTGTTTAGTGTTAAACGAACCATTCACCTAAAAAAAAAAAAAACTTGTCGGCTCCAACTCTGTTAAAGCGTGCCGTCGCTTCCCAAGCGCTGGCGTCAATTGCGCACACTTTCCATTGATCATCTACATGTCTTCAGCACGTCACATGTTGCTGTTGTCAGTGGAACTCAACTTCCCCTAAACATGGAGGGCATTGTATCAAACTTTGGTGTATGACGTCACGCCCACTAGCATCTTTCTAGCGGAGTGTCCAGGGGCCCCTGGATGTGACGCAACAACTGGAAAGCCTCAGGAGACTGAAATTAACACTCTAGTCAGTGTTTTAAAACTTTTTTAAAATGAATAAAACTAAAACTAAAAATGAAATAAATAAACATTTTTGTGTGTGTTTTCAGACTGCAATTAAACAAATAATTAACTTTTACGTTAAGATTGATCTGATATTTTAATAGTGCTATTATTTTTATCAAACGTTCTATGTTATAATAAATCACACACACGTTTTTAAATTAGCCTAAAATACCATACATTATGTGTCAAAGGTGATTTCCTAGAAATAATGTAATTTTAGTGACATCTGGTGGAAGATACAAGAACATCACAGCCTTTTCATCCACAACCAGGGGTCTTCAACATTCAAGGGTCAAACCAATTGATACGAACAAGAAACTGCTATATAATATTAGTTACTGGATTTTATGCCTCTTATTGTAATTTACACCAGCTTTAGTTACATAGCAATGACATTTAATAATCTTAATAATATAAGTCAAACTGTAAATTAGATTTTTTTTTATCAGCGGAAGATGTTTGATTAGATTTTTTTTTATTTTTTAACAGAAATATCCTACATTAAAATTCTTTAACAAAAAATACATTTCAATAAGGTCGATATGGAGTGGGATGAAGCAAAAGATTATTATTTTCCCCACTCTATTACCACATAATTCGTCTATTACTTCAACTTATTTGTTCTTTTACTTATCTCTTCTTTTTTGACATTATATGTTTGATTCCATTCCTACACTTACATTTTATAACATAGCAAGTTTAAATTGAATCTGGATAATGCTGTCGTCTCTCCATCTACCAAAGCAAGTAACCTTGGTGTGATTTTTGGCACTCATCTATCACTAGACTCACACATCAAGAGCATTACAAAATCTGCTTTTTACATTGCAAAAATTAGGTCTTACTTCACTCAACCAGATGCTGAAAGACTCATTCATGCATTTGTCATCTCCAGGATTGACTATTGTAATGCACTCTTTGTTGGTTTACCTGCTAAATTAATCAACCGGCTGCAGTATATTTAAAATGCAGCAGCACGCATTCCACCACGCGCTCCACCACGGCAGCACATTACTGATGTGCTTTATAGCATGCATTGGCTCCCAGTTCAGTCCCGCATCATTTAAAAACACTCACACTTGCATTTAAAGCACTACATGGTACAGCTCCTTCCTACATCTGTGACATTGTCTCTCACACCTTCTCATTCCCTGCGGTCTGCTGATACTCTCGCTCTTCAACAGCCACCCTGTAGACTAAAATCAATGGGGAGGGAGCCTTCTCTGTTGCTGCACCTAGGTTATTGAATGCTCTCGCTTATTCTGTAAGAAATGCTTCCAGACTAGCTAAAAACCTAGTCTTTTTAAGACTGCATTATGTTATATTTTAGAACTTTTTTTATGTATACTTTAATTAAATGCATGTTTCATTTCTCTGTTATTGTATCGCTTTGGTTTTTAGAAAAGCACATTATAAATAAAACATATTATTATTATTATTATTATTATTAACGTAGACCCCCAAAATGCACAGTACTGCAAACAGCCATTAATTAAAATTCCATCCTTTCTCATTTTATTCTTTTTCAATCACCTCTATTCATCATTATATTCCTAAAATTTTATACTAGAACTTATAACTATAACTTTTTTGATTGATTATTATCCGGACATTGTTTGAGAATCTGTTCTAGACTGTTTCATTATTTCACACCACAGATTTAAAGTTGTCCTTTTTATCAGCCTCCTGAACTAGTGCTCATCTCTCAGATTATATGCCCCTAGTCTTTCTTCAAAAAAAATTTGTATGCATTACGAAAGTAAATTATTCCTAGCTTTAAACATAAATTGTGCTGTTTAAATTTAACCAAATCAATTGAACTTGTATGCTCCAAAAATCCCACATTTTCTATGTCTAATTACTTTTTTCTGCATTGAACATGAGGATTGTAAGTTAGATTTATATGTTTTCCCCCAAATTTCAACACAATAACTCATATATAGCAACATAAGTGTGTTACTACACAATATAATATATTGTCCATGATAAATCTTGCTTTATTGAGTAGCATAACTACGTCTTGAGTCATTCATTCATTTTCTTTTCGACTTAGTCCCTTTATTGACCTGGGGTCGCCACAGCGGAATTAACCGCCAACTTATCCAGCATATGTTTTTTGCAGAGGATGCCCTTCCAGCTGCAACCCATCACTGGGAAACATCCTTACACACTTCCATTCACACACATACACTACAGAAAATTTCAGCTTACCCAAGTCACCTATATCGCATGTCTTTGAACTGTGGGGAAAACGGGAGCACCCGGAGGAAACCCACGCAAACACGGGGAGAACATGCAAACTCTACACAGAAATGCCAACTGACCAAGCCGGGGCTCAAACCAGCGACCTTCTTGCTGTGAAGCGATTGTGCTACCCACTGTTCCATCGTGCTGCCCCAGTCTGGAGTCAATATTATTGTATTTTGTACATGCTTGCTCTAAACATCTTGAAGGTCATTTCTGCTAAATTAGAAAGCAAAATTGTTGCGCAAATTATAATTATGATGACTTTAAAAGACATATTAATCAGATAAAAAGTTCAAACTGACATTATGATTTTGCTGTAAGTTGATTATTTTTTATTTTTGATTACTGTCATCATTTTAGCTTTATTTATGGTGGGTCAAAAGATTAAAGTAAGACACAAAAGGTTACTAATAAGTCAAAACAACGACTATAAATTTAGGAAGTGAAATAATAAATCAAAATCATGATGACAAAATATTTCAGTTCCTAATTTTAAAGTCGTTTTGACTTATTAGTGACCTTTTGTGTCTTACTTTCATCTTTTGACTCACAATAAATAATCCTCTTAAGTCATTATTATTATTGTTAATTTTAATTGTAGTGGATTATAATAACATTTTTTCATCATCAAAGCATTCTTTTTTAAATTTTACAAACGGGTTTTTTATTTATTTATTTATTTTTTTTCAAACTGAAGGAATTTATGCTCACCCAACACCACTGGCAACTGTGCAGTCAGCATAGATTTATTTCTATGATTCACCATCACTGTTGTCCAGCCTCGTTTTCTGTTTAGCCCACAAAGAAAGCAAGCATGCATTTAATATCCTGTTTATGCATGAATGCAGAAAAAAAACTGTTTTACAAGCTGCTACAGATATGCTGTATTTTACAAATTTTGCAATACTAAGCCAGCAGATTTCACTCAACAAATTTCAACAAACAGGTCTCGTTTATTCAGTTCAGAATCAATAATAATGTTGATTCAGAGTCAAAATGACAGAGAAAAGACTAAATCAAGGACAATTATGTTTAATAATACTAATCTCACTCAAAATGTTTTGAAAATGTACTCTTAAAAGGCAAGTTCAGCCCAAATAAATATAATAAAACCCTTTTTTTAACTTTATGAGTTTCTTTCTGCTGTTGAACAAAAAATTAATATATTTTGAAGAATGCAGGAACCCATCAACTTCCATAGTAGAAATTAAAAAATACTATGGACGTCAATGGGTGCCAGCATTCTTCGAAATATCTTCTTTCGTGTTCAACAGAAGAAAGAAATACAAATAGGTAGAATAAGTAAATGACGGCAGAATGGTAATTTTTTGGGTGAACTATCCCCTTAATTTGATCTAATGATAGTGTTACAATGACACATTTCCAAACTGATCTTCATCTTCCACATTAAAAATGTATATTTAGTAAAGTAATTCAAGATTTCAAATTTGATTTACTCATAGACTTGCTTGCATATGTATTAAGAGCTACATTATATAGGCCACAGGAATGTAAATTAAACAGGTCAGCTAGTGTTTGAACAGATGGATATTGTCTAATGCATCAATGTGTGCCATATGGAACATATGAATCTCATGTTGTGTGTTTGGTCACGGAGGTGAACTGACTGCACATTAATAGCGGAGGACATTTGGGTTCAGACCGAGATGCTTGATGTTTAAAAAATATCCTGAAATCCTCAAAGTTTGCGTTTGTATTTAGACGAATATTGGTTAGATACATATGTTGCATTGGTATATTTTTCGCAATAGTCAAAAATCTTATGTGTCTAAATGATAGATTTTTAATAGCCAAAACCTTGAATTATCTGCATTGGAACTATCTTAATTTGCACATTTTTAATGTGATTTCCTTTGTATTTAGATTTTTTAATTCTGAGATTACAGAAATTCCGTAAATTGTATCTGAGCCATGATATTGACCTATCATAATGTATACATATCAATGGAAAGCTTTTTTATTCAGCTTTCAGATAATGCTTAAATCTCAATTTCCCAAAACTGATGCTTATGACTGATTTTGTGCTGCAGGGTCACAAATGAAAGAAAGACAAAACCAAAAAAACAGCATGCTTGTACATTACAGAGTGGTTGTGCGCCCTTCTCATGATTTTAATTGTAAGGTAAATCATGTTTTTTACTTTATAACAGATCCTTAAAGATCAATAAGTGTGTGTTAAAGTTTACAGGAGTTAGTAACTATATATACTATTTATTAGGTGACTATTTATTAGGTGACACTTCAAGAAAGTGTCTGAAGTGAAATACGTTGGACATGTAGTCTGGCGGCATTGTTTTTAGTCAGTGCTGTGTGGCTGAGTGATGCAGTGCTGTAGCTCTGCTGCTCTTGGTTTTGGATCTTTGCCTAATACATTAGATCAATTGTTTATTGGATTAATGTAATATACGTAACTGAGATTTTCGAAGATGCTCTTTACAGTAGATGCATTTGAAAATGTTTTAATTGTGTGCAGTGAAAACTGAGATATTCAAAATAATAATATGTGACCTTGGACAACAGAACCAGTCATAAGTGTTAATTCTTTAAAGCTTTATCATTGATGTGTACTTTGTTTATTCATTCATTTTCTTTTCGTCTTAGTCCCTTTACTAATCTGGGGTCGCCACAGCGGAATGAACAGCCAACTTATCCAGCATATGTTTTTACGCAGCGGATGCCCTTCCTGCTGCAACCATCTCTGGGAAACATCCATGCACACTCATTCACACTCATACACTACGAACAATTTTAGCCTACCCAGTTCACCAGTACCGCATGTCTTTGGACTGTGGGGGAAACCGGAGAACCCGGGAAAAAAACCCATGCAAACGCAGGGAGAACATGCAAACTCCACACAGAAATGACAACTGACCCAACCAGCGACCTTCTTGCTTTGAGGCAACAGCACTACCTACTGCGCCACTGCGTCGCCAGTAGCACATCTTGTTCGTTTCATTCATTCATTTTCTTGTCGCCACAGTGGAATGAACCGCCAACTTATCCAGCAAGTTTTTATGCAGCGGATGCCCTTCCAGCTGCAACCCATCTCTGGGAAACATCCACACACATTCACACACTATGGACAATTTAGCCAACCCAATTCACCTGTACCACATGTCTTTGGACTGTGGGGGAAACCGGAGCACCCGGAGGAAACCCACGTGAAGGCAGGGAGAACATGCAAACTCCACACAGAAACACCAACTGAGCCGAGGTTCAAACCAGCGACCTTCTTGCTGTGAGCACTACCTACTGCGCCACTGCCTCGCCCTTGTTCGTTTCATTTAAAAGCTATTTAAGAGCCAAAAATATTAGAATTGCGTAGATGTCCAAATATTTATGGAGCTAACTGTATATATATTAATCATCCAGCGATAGACACCCAATGATACAGTGTATATTTGGCTATATACTGTACATAAACACAGTTTTATAGTGTAAATTTTGAAATGTACTGTCAGTTAACCAATTAAATAAGACCCACATGTTAATAAGACCCTTTTTTTTTTTTTTTTTTTTTTAATACAAAATGTGTTCCAGTAATTTTTTTGCCAGTATATAATCTGTTTCTTTTTTTTTTTTTTGGATAGATTTGCACATGACATCATTTTGGGTCATCACTTGGCTGGTCACATAAAAAGTGACTTTATCTCTTCGATCCTACAATCATCGGACACTTTGACTTTGAACGGTTGTTTAAACAAACCAAAGTGACTTCATGCACCTTTAACCCAACTAACAAAACAAACAATTAGTTTACAGCATAAAATATGTATAAAGTCTCATCTTTGAAGATATCCCTAAGCAAATAATCAGTCCGGCCTCCCTCTGCATTTAGAAATATAGTGCTTTAAAGTTGTGCTTTGTCTGGCCTGTGTTGTGCTTGTTTTGGCAGACAGCTCAGTGTCTCAGTGAGTCAGCATGAACGTGCTTCCACTGAGATCAGCCTCTCAAAAAGACCTTTATCTGAACCCTTTTTATTCAGGACGTGCATCGCTTCATATGGCCAGTGGACAAAAAATAATAAAGAGATATTTACTGACCTCGTGATCTCTGCTGACCTCTTTCCGAAGGGTTACGAAGCTCTATCATTCTGCTGTCCTTTTTGCTTTCTCTATTTAAAGTGGCTAGAAGGGTCGATGACATGGTTTTTCTGGAGAGAGATGTGTAGGAATTTTAAGAAAAGTCATTTATCTTTCATATAAATTTAAGGACAAAATGTATCATGTATAATTAAACCGAATCCTTACTTAAAACAATATTGCCAATAATTTTCCACCAACAGTTAAACAATGTTCAATCCAAGTCAATTCAATTCATCTTTATTTCCATAGTGCTTTTACAATGTAGATTGTGTCAAAGCAGCTTCACATAGAGCAACATAGTGAATTGAAACAGCGTCTTCACATAGAGCAACATAGTGAATTGAAACAGCGTCAGTTCAGTTTTCAAAGTTTAGGTTTTATATTTTAGCCATAATCCAGAGAAAATAAAATAGTAGTTTTTAAAAACGATAACATGTCGACACCAGTGGTGTAGTGGTTAGTGCGTCGAGAAATGCACTCCGGAGCTCGCGGCGACCTGGGTTCAATTCCGCCTCGTGGTCCTTCCCCTCTCTCTGCTCCCCATGCTTTCCTGTCAATTCCCTCTACTGTCCTATCAATATAAAGGTGAAAACCCCGAAAAAAATAATTATATATATATATAAAAAAAATAATAAAAAAAACATCCTGTGCCTGCATGGGATGTACCTAAGACCTAAATTAGTCCCCAAATTTGTACAAAGGTAAACAGGTATTTTACTTTATAGCACTTGTCTATAGTACTTTTCAAGCACTTGTCCCAAAAAAAACAAAAAAAAATAAAAATAAATCAGGAAAAACGACCCCAAGAGCTCTGACACAATTCCCCCACTGAGGTGAACTTTAATTAAGTTCTGTTAATCACAGTGGCACTGGACCATAAAAACAAACTCAAGGTGTGCGTCATTGTTGGCATTCTGCCTCTCAGCCTTACTGCAGCTCTCAGGTCTTGATTCAGAAACCAACTTAAACTTAAACTTTTCATCCCCCTTCTAAAACTCCTCATATATACATCCCAATTCCTCAGATGCATTAGGAAACCTTCTCTTCCTGAGAGGTGACAGACTGACCATGTGTGAAGAGATGAGAGGTGTCAGATAGTTCAGAGGAAGAGGAGACACCAGGCCGAGCACAGACTGATTGGTGAGAGAGGGCATATGAGAGATTTTATGATCATCAAAACTTCTGTGCAGTTCTTTAAAGCGATCAATAATGATGAAAGGATTTCAAAAAGTACTACTACATCTGTGTAATCTGTGTTTTTAGAATATATAAAGCTCAAGTCAAGATTTTAGAAACCCAGAGAAATGCCCAGAAAAATACTTGTATAAAGTTCATATGCCACAGTAAAATAATAACACTATAAAAAGGGTTGTATTGTTGTTGTATTATAAAGTAGTTTTTTTGTTAGATGTTTTTCCAGTGTAATGCAAATAAGGAAACATCCAAAATATACTTTTTTTTGTCATGCTTTACCATTTTGTCTATGTACACATTTTATATATATATATATATATATATATATATATATATATATATATATATATATATATATATATATATATATATATATATATATATATTAAAGGCAGTTTCATAATATGAGTTTTTCCTCCAGTATAGAGCCATAACTCGTACATAAACCACACTTCAGTTCTATTCATATCTATAATCTGAAGGTTTTGTACAGAAAGATATGTTCATATTTGAATATCATTTTTTTTTTTTCTGGCTGAATATTTTCTGAATTATTGGGTAGATTAAAAAGAGATACCCAAATTTTACTTTGACTCTAATAAGTCACAAACAAAATAGAAAGGAAATAAATCTAAATTTTGAACCTTTCTTTGTCCAATGTTCAGTTATTTGTGCAAGAAATGTTTGCAAATTAGTGCATATTTACAGAAACGATACTATGCATATACATACTTTGCATATTAGCCTAGGTCTCATGACATATTACAAAATATCTAAACACAATATAGTATATTATGTATGTGATACTAATGAATCAATTGTTGATAAAAAATAGATGTAAAAAGCTGCTCTTGCCTTAAATGTTCTACAGTTTAGTACTGAGATCTTACCAGTGAGAGTGAACGGAAATAAGTCCAGGCCATTTTTTTTCGGGTAAACAAGCGAAAGAATGCATGGAGTCTTGAAGTGCTTCCTCTCAGCCAGCAGGTGACACTGCAGCCGCATGCTACAGAAATAACAATGACGACCTGAAAGAATGAACTTTATAGTCTTTATAGTTAAAAACAACATTTAGATCACTGTTGTATTTAGATTAAACTGGCAAAATGTTTGATAACTCACCTCATTAAACAGCATTTCTGAAATATAAACTCCACCAATTCACAGCAAAAATATTCCTCAGTGGTGCGTTTCCTTCTGGTGGACACTGAATTCTGAAGGTGTGAGCTTACTGTAAACAACAATATCAACAACAACACGTCACTAAAAGGCTAATCAATTCTGGGGCCTTAGCTGGATATTGATGGAGATCTGTTTGTTGACATGTATGTAAAGTCAAACTTTTGCGTTAGACTGGTCTGAGTTTTAATAACGACAGAGGTCATGTGACCAATCAAACAGATAAAATGAGGCGGAGCTTTACTGTTCACCGATATTCAACTCGAAACGCTTCAGGTGTGTGAGTGAGCTGAATGTAAGTATAGCCAGGGATGGGCAGTATTTATGATACATGCATTTCAAATACATATTTAAATGCACAATAATACTTTGTAATTTGTATTTGATAGGGTTGATGAAAATAGGTAAAAAATTTCTATCAAAATAAATCAGGTTATCTTCCATCCATTTCATATCAATTTTCAAAAAAAAAAAAAAAAAAAAGGAAAACTACCCAGGTAGCAAAGAATTCGATCTGGCCCAGATTTGGCATAAAACTGGCACAGCAGGCATTCGTCCGGCGCTGGCATGCAGCACCGTCTTACAGGTGGCACTCAACTGACCCACTGATCAAATGATAGAATATGTAAACTTAGTTTATTTATAGATTTAAACAATAATAAATAAAAGCCTGGGTGCTGATTCTTTTATTTTGAGGGCGACGTCACAAGCTCAGATTTGGTTGGCCAATCAGAGGAAAAAAGGCTTTTCAACACCGCCTACATGTGTGTAATGAATTTTAAAGTCGTTGATCTGTTTTCCTGCCCTAATAAAAAAAATAAAAATAATAATAATCTAAAAATCAAGCCAAAATCTTGTTTATTTTTATTTTTTATTTTCTTAGTTTTACTTTTTTTGTTTTAAAAAAAAACAAAATAATTTTGTTTAATTCGGATATGAAGTGTCCTTTATTTTTGTATTTTTAAAATAATGTAAAAGTCTACATGGCATCTTAAAATGTGGCCTTTGATTGGTGGTTTCTTAGGTATTTGCCAAGCCTTAAGATCAGACTACAATAGATTAATGTTTAAGAAGTTGATCAATGCTTTGAGTATGAATGGAAATTATGCATCACATATAAAGTAACAGACAAATGGCAGGGGTAGAATTAGGAGCATATCAAAATAATACAGCAAAATAAGACAAAAAACAAAGTCCCACTGTGTCGATCACAATATTGAGAATTGAAGACTTCAATTGCAAAAATTTTGAAGCATAAGACTTTTAAAAGATGGTGGCAATTTTCACAATCAAGAGATATTGAACTATATTTCAACTCATTATCTGCATTAAATTGTATTTACAGTGATTAAAGGGATCATCTTCAAGACAGGACTTTCTGTATGAAATTTGTACAAAATCTATACTGAAATCAAAGAGAAACATACGTTACGTTTTTATGAATACCTCCTCATAAAGGTGAATCAAGTGCAGAGAAGCTGACTTAAACTTGCTCAGAGAAAAGCTGTTGTTATCAGTCATTGTTTACTTGACTAAGACAGTTTAATGGTGAAGAGATTGATCCAATAAGCCTATTGATAGAAGGTTTGCATAGACATGTCATGCTCCCTTGTAAAAGTCTTTTGTAGTCTTTTCAAAATGCAGTATTTTATTTTGATATATTTGTGGCTGCTGTGTTTTGTATTTTATTTTGATACACTTAAAATCGAGGTAATTTGTATTTTATTTAAAAATACATTTCAATGTATTTTTTGCCCAACCTTGAGTATAGCTAAATAATATTTAACCACGGATTTACTACAAAAATGTGAAACAGCCAACATCCATTTATCCAGTGATTCAAACTACTGGGTAATTTGACATATATTGATGATTTGAATTGATAATATTGAATAAATCATTTGCGTTAGGGTGATTACAAGGGCCATAAAGAGTGTATGGAAATATTTCCAGAAAAACCTCACAATCCAGAACATGATCGCAAAATAATGGTGTCCGAGGCATATAATAATGTTAAGAGTTTTAAGGTTATGTATTGCAAGTTACTCAATTTTGAATAACACTAATAATGATAACCAGAAAAGCAACATGTTACTTTTAAATTTGAGTTACTTTTTACACATTTCGGTTTTGGTGCATAAAAAAAGCCTTACATTTGTCAAATTATATATTATTACAAACAAACAAGTCCAGCCAAGATGAAAAAAGTAACGTAATGTTGGAATATCACGCCAATTCCATGCATGTTCAATAAGAAAGGGTCTGGAGAGTGTTTTCTTCAATGCCAAAAATATTAGTAATTTATTAGATACAAATGAATAATTCGATCACAGAGTTACATTACCCCAATGCAATACAAGAATTAAATCAAGAGGTTTGCAACTAACTTAAGTTTCCTGACTCCAGCATATATACACAACTGATATTAACGCGTGCAGTTTTGGTGTAACGTCACTTATCGGTCATTCTGCAGTCCTTTGGCTCTTATACCCCCATACATACTTCCTCTTTCTGCAACCCTTCTCTGCATACCAGGATTGAACAGTTACATGCATCTTAAATATATTTCACAACTTCTACAAGCATCATGACAACTTGTAACATCTCTAGACTTTGTATTAAACAAAGGCCCCCACACTTTTTGCTTTTTCCTCTTGTCAGCATGTTCCTTAAAAAAGTATGCAGCACAGTAAAAAAAGAGGAAGTGTGTCTGGTCAAGATGTGTTATAATACAAAAGAAAATATTGATTAATCTGTTGTTAGTCAAAACATTTTACCAAGAAATCAAAACACAAAATTAATACAAATAAATTAATTTTTTCCACACTACTTTTCCTAAAAAGTAACTAGAATATAATGCAAAAGTGTAATGAATTACATTTTAAAAGTAACTTTACCCAACACAGGGGGCTAAAACCCATAGCATCCCTCGATTATTATGAACAGTAACATCAAATATTTCATTTTTAAAACCTTAAAGGAATTGTTCAGCAGAACGGGAACCTAAATTCTATATTCCTCAATCCTATATACTTCATGATCCCCATAATACACATAGACTACACGTCTAGATGTATACAAGAGCCAGTTAAAGCTCAAATCGATGAAAGAAAAACACCCATAAACACCATTGTATCTGACATCAAAACATTCACATTGGCGCATAAAACATACCAGTTCTTTCTCTGGATTTCAGCAAGATGTTACTTTTTAAATCTAGATGTTACATATTTCAGAAATCTCACTCCATATCCCTGTATCGCCTGCAGTGGGCAACACATCAAAGACGTCTTGATCTTCTCTTCTGTCCTCCGCTGCCAAAGAGAAACCGAAGAGATGTAAGAACTCAGATAGGACCAAAAAAACAGCAGGTCATCCCAAAGACACAAGCCATGAAAGATGTGAAAACTAGGCCAAGCAGCGAGAACAGTTCTAACACTGCTGGGTTGAAGCTGTCAAGTAAGGTGGGTCTGAGACTACTAGTTTAAATGCTTGTATTTGTCTAACCAAAGGAATTTTTTATTATACATATGTGGCATGGACAGAATAACAAGTTGAGTGGAAAAGGACAGAATGCTCAAGCTTATGGGATTTCTTGTCACAGCGACAATGCTGAATATCACGATTCAACCCACATAGAAATCTGATATGGCAATATGGGCTATTAATATCAATATCGCAAAGTGCAAATCTGCATTAGTCACATGGCAGAATGTACAATATCAAGTTGGGATTTTAATAAACCAGAAACCACAGTTCAGAACGTATTATTTTACAACTGATTATTGAAATTCAGTACCTCAGTACTGTTAGACTTTATTTAGAATAATTTTGGATAAATTTGTATATTTTATGGAGATTCACTCCCCGTTAAAATAATTTAATCAATGTAAAACTGTGAATTCTTTCCAAACAGCTGCTTAAGTCATATTGTGAAATCATATTCATATCGTAATATATATATATCGCAGAAAACATAAATATCGCAATGACAGTTTTTTTCAATATTGTGCAGCCCTAATGGCAATATATGCAAATGATATGTATGATATACAAGTTCATATTTAAATTTCTTATATATAAAGTGTGTCATATATGCACTTATATATATTTGCATATAAATGACTAAATAGCTATATATTAAAACACACACACACACACACACACACACACACACACACACACACACACACACACACACACATATATATATATATATATATATATATATATATATATATATATATATATATATATATATATATATATATATATATATATGTATATATATATATATATATTATTCCAATGGTTATTAACACTCACTGGCCACTTTATTAGCTACACCTGGTCAACTGCACGTTAACGCACAGTAACCACTTGTTACAACCAAGATAAGCATAAGAGAATATCTGAATGCCCAACACGTCCAACCTTGAGGCGGATGGGCTACAGCAGCAGAAGACCACACAGAGTGCCCTTCCTGTCTGCAGCGACATTCGGATGATAGGGTCAGAATTTGGTGTCAACAACATGAAAGCATGGATCCATCCTGCCTTATATCAACGGTTTAGGCTAGTGGTGGTGTAGTGTGGGGGATATTTTACTGGCACACTTCGGGCCTAGTAGTACCAATTGAGCATTGTGTCAACACCACAGCCTACCTGAGTATTGTTGCTGACCATGTCCATCCCTTTATGACCTCAGTGTACCCATCTTCTGATGGCTCCTTCCAGCAGGATAATGCGCTATGTTGTAAAGCGCGAATCATCTCAGACTGGCTTCTTGAACATGACAATGAGTTTACTGTACTCAAATGGCCACCACAGTCCCCCGAACTCAATCCAATAGAGCACCTTTGGGATTTGCTGGAATAGGTGCTTTGCATTATGGATGTGCAGCTGACAAATCTGCAGCAACTGCGTTATGCTATCAAGTCAATATGGACCAAAATCTCTGAGGAATATTTCCAGTATCTTGTTGAATCCATGCCATGAAGAATTAAGGCAGTTCTGAAGGCGAAAGGTCCAACCTGGTACTAGTAAAGAGTACCTAATAAAGTGGCCAGTGAGTGTATGTGTCACATGTGATTTGCATATCTTTTTGGATCATATTTCTGCATGGGTGCCCAGAACACACTTAATTGTTTTGTATGTTCAGTAGATTCTGTTACAAAATGTTACTGAACTAAAATAATAATAATAATTAAAATAGATTAAACATTTGTCATTTAAAACTGACCTAATACTGACAGTGTGAACGATACATGAACTGTATAACCTATTTCTTGGGCCTTTCTAAAGAAACTAACAAAAGTACCAAAGCCCAAGGGTAAGCGCACCCTAAAGTGTGAGCACAGAAGAACCCTACTGTGAGAGAGAAAAAAAAAAACACTCATGATTTTAAATGTAAATACTAGCAGGTGTTAATGTAATACATTTTCTACCCTTATCTAAACTTGTCCACAACTTACCTCACCCTATAGCAGTTTCTGAATAGCAAATGTTTGTCAGAAATGTCCTTTTAAAGTCTCTTAAACAGAAGATGAAAGTGTGACTTTTTAAGAGGTGCTCCGGCTGTTCTTCAGTTCTCAGCTTGGTGTCTCTCACATACAGCGCAGCTTCTCTTCTGAAACACAGCCTGACAGAACAAAACCTGTGTGACTTACTGTATCAATTCTGCAATACAGTAGAAGTGTGGAAGTCTTTAGATGCATTGAAAAATTTAGTATACACTAACAAAGTCAACTTTAGTTTGAATTTGTATTATATATATATATATATATATATATATATATATATATATATATATATATATATATATAGTGCTAAGCATAACTGAGTACACCCTATTTTGAAAATGAATATTTTTAAC
Organism: Danio rerio; assembly: GCF_052040795.2. NCBI lineage: Eukaryota > Metazoa > Chordata > Actinopteri > Cypriniformes > Danionidae > Danio > Danio rerio. The sequence continues at coordinate 38,209,952 of NC_141043.1, read as the reverse complement.
CATTTCTCAGTGAATATGGGTGATATATTTTGGTGCATTTAGAAAAAAAACTGATTTATTAAACATATATTATTAAAATAATATTTTAGTGACAGGACGAAAAAAAACTATTACAAACTACAAAATTTTTACAAATTTTACAAATATTTTTACTTTCTCTCGATTTTCGCTCTTTATTTATAACATTTTTATTCAGTATATTATAAAAATGGGCTACTATTTTTGACCGTTATCATTATTTATTTAGTTAGATTAGCTCCAGATTTGGCTTCAGTACTGACTAATCTAATGTATATGCACAAAAATAATATTGTAAAGCATCCTATAGAAATATTCATTTAAATGAGAGATTTGTGAGGGGTGAACTCACATATGCTGATCTCTGTTTATACCGCTATATGTACACAAGTAAAGCATATACTTCAACTTGCAGTACTTAAAATATAATTTCAACTTTAGGTCATTACACTCCATATATCAATCTATGTATGTATATATATGTGTGTGTGTGCATAATTTTTTCAAGACATATAATATATAACACAATTATATATATATATATATATATATATATATATATATATATATATATATATATATATATATATATATATATATAATTTTTTTTATATGAATATTATGTATGCCATGGTAAGTATGCCAACATTATTGGATTATGTTTATGTTCACCCATCCATCCAATCATGACAATGTAAAAATATAAACAATTCATATCATATTATATAATACATTTATGTACTATGTATATACTGTATGTAGACACTCACTGGCCACTTTAATAAGTATATCTTACTAGTACCGTGTTGGACCCCGTTTTGCCTTCAGAACTGCCTTAATCCTTCGTGGCATAGATTCTTCAAGGTGCAGGAAATATTTATCCGAGATTTTGGTCCATATTGACATGATAGCATCACCCAGTTGCTGCAGATTTCTCCCGTTCCACCACATCCCAAAGGTGCTCTATTGGATTGAGTTCAGGGGACTGTGGAGGCCATTTGAGTACAGTGAACTCATTGTCGTGTTCAAGAATCCAGTCTGAGATGATTCGCGCTTTATGACATGCCGTGTTATCCTGCTGGAAGTAGCCATCAGAAGATGAGAACACTGTGGTCATAAAGAAATAGACATGATCAGACGCAATACTCAAGTAGGGTGTGGCGTTGACACGATGCTCAACTGTTACTAATAGGTCCAAAGTGTGCCAAGAAAACCCCATTACACCCCCACAGGCCTGAACAATTGATACAAGGCAGGATGGATTCATGCTTTCATGTTGTTGATGCCAAATTCTGACCCTACCATCTGAATGCTGCAGCAGAAATCGAGACTCATCAGACAAGGCAACGTTTTTCCAAATTTCTATTGTCGAATTTTGGTGAGCCTGTGCGACTTGTAGCCTCAGTTTCCTTATTTTAGCTGACAGAAGTGGTGTAGTCTTCTACTGCTGTAGCCCAACTGCCTTAAGGTTCAACATATTGTGCGTTCAGAGATTCTGATGAACCAGATGAACCTCTGATGAACCAGAGATTCAGATGAACCAGTCTGGCCATTCTCCTCTGACCTCTGGCATCAACAAGGCATTTGCGCCTACAGAACTGCCGCTCACTGGATATTTTCTCTTTTTCAGGCCATTTTCTGTAAACCCTAGAGATAGTTGTGTGCGTAAAATTTATAGTAGATCAGAAGTTTCTGAAATACTCAGAACAGCCCGTCTGGCACCAACAACCATGCCATGTTCAAAGTCCCTAAAATCTCCTTTCTTCCCCATTCTGATGCTCGGTTTGAATCGCAGCAGATTGTATTGACCATGTCTACATGTTTAAATGTATTGAGTTGCAGCCATGTGATTGGCTGATTAGAAATTTGCGGTAACGAACAGTTGGAAAGTTGTACCTAATAAAGTGGCTTTATTATTATTGTATGTACAATGTGTAAAAAATTTTTTAGAATTGTGTCTCACATTTAATGACATAAAAGAAACTGAAATTCAGTTTGACATGGAAACACCACCAATAATGCACTTGTAACAGCTTGAAAACAAACACGATTTTGTAGTGTCCTGCAAAAACAGCTGCTCTCCATTTTAGTCAAAAGGACATATTTCACAATTAGCATATTTTAAATGAGTCATTTATATTAATACCCAAACCAAACTCTCCACCACAATACTGAGGGTGTTGCTGTGTGATTGCTGCATACATTTTTATTTTTTCATCATGTTGCTGTGCGGTTGCTAGGGGGCTCAGGATAGTTGCTTGCTGACCAAATCAAAAGAGACCAACCCCACATCTCTTTGATATTCCAATCTCTATATGTACGGCTGACGCAACTTCTTCAATGTAAGTCAATGGGATTCTTTCACAGAGAGATTACTGTAGTCACACTAATCAGCAGCGCAGCTCTTTTGACGGTCACATGCTGGTGGTGCTAGTCACACCTCAAGGGTCCTGTGAGTGAATTCAGTTATCAGACGCAGATATTTCCACCCAGAGATAAAGACTGAGAGACAGTGAGGTGAAGGATTAGGTTGGTCATGACTGTGACGTAAAATGTACGACTGGACTGACAAACGTCAACCGACCATTAAATAGATCATGTTTTTTGTAGACCTGACCTTGTAGTAGAGGTGGATCATAACAAGAAGAGATAAATGGGACATTCAAATCAACATAATTTGATGAGAAATATTTACTTTGGCCATCAGCACTGTTTGGCCGACTACACTGTTAAAAAAAAGATTGTTGCCTTAATGTTTTTTTAGAGAGGCACAAAAAGGTCACTGGTTCGAGTCTCGGCTGGGCCAGTTGGCATTTCTGTGTGGAGTTTGCATGTTCTCCCTGTGTTAGTGTGGGTTTCCTCTGTGTGCTTTGGTTTCCCCCACAGTCCAAAGAATTGCACAATAAGTGAATTGAATAGACTAAATTGGCTATGGTGTATGAGTGTGTGCGCGAATGAGTGTGTATAGGTGTTTTCCTGTGCTAGGTTGCGGCTGGAAGAGCATTCGTTGCGTAAAACTTATGCTGGAATAGTTGGCGGTTCATTCATCTGTTGCGACCCCTGATAAATAGGGACTAAGCCGAAGGAAAATATATGAAGGAATGTATTAGTTTTTTGTTGTTGTTGTTTAATCAATTAATCAATTATTTAATTCCGTATAGCTTAAAAACACAGTAAAAACCTGGTTGACTTATTAAAATTATGTTAATTAAAGTGGCATTTGATGTCATGACTTTTCGACATATTTTTTATTTGACAGTGTATACACAAACATTTTAGCTGTTTATTCAAACTACTTATTTAAAATTAGCTGAATAAACACAATCCTTGAGTCTTTTTGGGGACGACTTAATTATTTTACGTTCAATCCACTTGTAATTAAGTTAACTTAATTGATTTATGTTGGAATAACATGAAAGAATTTTTTGGAACCCAGCATTTATTTTATACATTATTGATAGAATTGATACATCATACTGGTGAGTTGACTGATAAAATGTTATCTTGATATTTTTGGGGATTTATTTATTTGATAATAATAGTTAATCAGTAATTTCCCGAGTGTGTTTTAATGCTGATTTAGGCCTGTTATTGATAAATAATTATGACTCGAAAATCATCAGTAGAAGGCAGCAAGTTATTTTCTTCTTGAGTAATGTATTAATGATTCATTCACAATCAGTTGATTCAGATAAAAACAAAGCAAGTTGATGTCTTTATGAGTGGATCATCTTTATTTGGAAACAGATTAATTCTGGATTGGAATTCACACGTTTATTTGGAATTCCAGAATGTAGATTCATTCACATCAAAACAGAAAAAAGGCAATATTGTGTCTAAAAGGGAACTTAACATTAAATTCTTGCTTATGTAAAACTGTTTATGTATCACGTTAGCATATACCACTCTTGCTTTGTGAAATTACAATTGTTAAAACTATACCAGGTCTTAAAATGTTTTTTTGTTTTGTTTCTTCTTTTGGTTTTATAACATTAATTAGATGCTAACTATAAATGTCAGATTTTTTTGTGTTAATAATAATAATAATAATAATAATAATATATATATATATATATATATATATATATATATATATATATATATATATATATATATATATATATATACATATATATATATATATATATATATATATATACATATATATATATATATATATATACATATATATATATATATATATATATATATATATATATATATATATATATATATATATTTAAATCTTGTAATGTTTGTAAACCTACACTGTAAAAAAATGCAAGGTTACATGCAATTCACTCATATTGTCTCAACACAAATCGATTAGGTTAACTTAACAGATTTGATAAATTGAGTGGACTGAACACAAAAGTTGTCCCAACAAAATCTCAATAATTGTGCTGTTTCAGCTCATTTTCATTCATTCATTCATTCATTCATTCATTCATTCATTCATTCATTTAATTTTTGGCTTTGTCCCTTTATTAATCAGGGGTCACCATAGTGAAATGAACCACCAACTTATCCAGCATGTTTCATGCAGTGGATGCCCTTCCAGCCACAACCCAACACTGGGAAACACCCATACACTTTTGCATTCACACACATAAACTTCAGTCAATTGAGCTTGTTCAATTGACCTATAGCACGTCTTTGGAATGTGGGGGAAACCGGAGCACCCCAAGGAAACCCACGCCAACACGGGGACAACATGCAAAGTCCACACAGAAATGCCCACTGACCCAGGCAGGACTTGATATCCAGCGACCTTCTTGCTGTGAGGTGCTAACTACTGCGCCACTATGAAACCCTCAGCTCATTTTAAACACTTTAACCCCCAGTTTCACAAACAAGGTTTAAGGCTAGTCAAGATTCAATTGCATGTTTGAGCTGTCTCAACTCAAAATAACTTGCAGTGAGATATCTTAAAATACAACAGCGTTCACTCCAGCCTAAACAGCGTTTAGAATTCAAGACCATTTAGTTCTTTTGGTTTGGCCTTTATTATTTTTATATAGGTTCTGTGCATTTTATCTCACTCACTTAGGTCAGTTTTACAATTTTTTAAGTTGTCATTTTCCTGAAGAAAATTGTTCTTGAAATAAGTTGGGAGATTACAGTTGAAGTCAGAATTATTACCCCCCCAAATAATTCCCAAATGATGTTTAAAAGAGTAAGGGAATTTTCACAGCATGTCTGACAATAGTTTTTCTTCTGGAGAAAGTCTTGTTTTATTTTGGCTAGAATAAAAGAAGTTGTCAATTTTTTAAAAACATTTAAAGGACAAAACTATTAGCCCCTTTAAGCAATATATATTTTTTCGATAGTGTACAGAACAAACCATCATTATACAATAACTTGCCTAATTACCCTAACCTGCCTAGTTAACCTAATTAACCTAGTTAAGCCTTTAAATGTCACTTTAAACCATATAGAAGTGTCTTTAAATATTCTAGATAAATACTGTCATCATGGCAAAGATAAAATAAAATAATTAGTTAATTTAAATAGTTAAGCTATTAGTTAAATAAATTATTAGAGATGAGTTATTAAAACTATTATGTTTAAAAATTGTGTTGTAAAAAAAATCTTCTCTCCGTTAAACAGAAATTGGGGAAAAATAAAAAGGGCGCTCATAATTCTGACTTCAACTGTATGTATTACATTCCTTTACCTATCCAATTATTTCTGTAAAATCAGAAAAATCCTTTAAGCTTCGTGTTTAATCATATGTCTATATCACACATAAAAATATGCTAAATGTGTTTGATAACATGTTTTATTTGAAACCCATGCACTCACATTTACATAATTTCTTTCACGTGATTACATAAAAATGTTCCAAAGCTACCTTTAAAGATGGTTCATATGTGTTCCAAACATTTCACGTGTATATTAAACACTTCAAAGCTCATGTGCTTTTTCTGTAAGGGGTCTCAAATTATATTTTAAATTAAGATAACCACGTTGCAACTAACTTATCTGCTTAGAACTAACATCTGCTTGTAAGCACAGCTTTAGAATATATGGTCTGTCCCTAATGTACTTCTATATCCTATTTAGATGTGCATAAATAAATACACTTACAAAAAATTCCATTTTATGATGTGAACAACAAGAATTATGAAGACCTTCAGTCAAGACATGCAATCCACATGCAATTAACATAGATGCTGTAATAAATCGATCCATTAGAGGGCAGTAGTGCATTAAGCATCACTGCTGAAGAGTCTTAATCATCGCTCCAAGCCTTTTTCTGTTGATTATTTCCTTCAGCGAGAGGTTAACTGTTCTGACAAGCCATATGGGTGCAAAAATGCCATTTAACAGCGACACCAAACACTCTCGATTGTGACATTGCAGGCCGTGGTCTAAAATGGACACAAGTACAACCCAGCGTTAGTTTAAGAATGGCAGAATGCAACAAATGAACCTTCAGCATAGCAACCAGGAGAAGCTGATCAATATTCCGATGCCGTAAGCAAGTCTGAGAAACGCAGAAAAGACCAAATTGCCCCACGCTGAGCGAAAATGTTGAGTGTTTCGTGTCATTCAAACTTGAGCGCCGCTCCTCTTATCGTGATTGGTTTGTCGGATGATCATTTGATGGAGGATAAACACACACTCGTAGACTTGGGGAAATCATTGAGCTTTTTAATTCCCAAATCACCTCTCATCTTATATGGAGAGAAGCCCGGAGTGCCCCTTACTTACCGTCTTTTCATTGGCAAATTACCACACTTTTCAGTCAAAGACGGTTCTTTAGCAGCTGTATCTGAATTGGTCAGACGTGCACCGGGAACTGCAAAATGGTGGATGTCAAAACCAAAAGAGAGACTTCGACGTGAAAAAATTGCAGGGCGGTGTATAATTGAACACATGCATGGCACTTCAGAGCAGGTCAGAGATTTGCTAAATCGCTCTACGCCAAGGTGGTTACGGAGGATTACAGTCAGCGGCTGATACAGAAAGTGAAGGGACCTTGTGTAGTTCTCGAGAGCTTTGCGTTTTGAGCGACGCCGCGATACATTATTTATTTACATCCTCATTCTATAATAAAACAAACCCTGACTGAATGTGCTAAGGCCATTTGAAATTCCTCTTTTTTCCCCCTCCCTCCTCGGTGAATTATCATAAGAAGATTAGGAAAGTTGCATGATGACAGAGCAGAAGTCTATCAAACGCCTTTGATCTGCGGCTCCAGTCCCAGGTACTGCACAAAGCCTTTGACAGGGATTTGCTCTGGGCTGACTCTTTTTCAAATGATAATTACTGTTTTGTTGCTGCGCTCGCACTGAGCACGCACCGACTCTAACAAGCTAAAGAAGCTCAGAAATACACCCCAATAACCAAAGGAGAGCACTGATTGTTTGTGTCGTTCAGGACTCTGATTGAAGATTTTATTGTAAAGGACATGATTCTCTCAGATAACGTAACCTCATTTCAGTTTGGATCTCATTTTTGAATTCTGCAATCATTTGCCTATTTTTATTTTATTGCATGCAAAATGCTAGTCAAGTCAAACAGTTGGCTATTAATAAAACTCTCTATTTTGGCATTATTTACTCCCTATGAATCATAAAAAGCTGAAATATGTAGAAATTCAACCCTTTTTTAATAGTTTTGTGCAGTGCATCATCCGGAAAGTATTCAGAAGCTTTACTTTTTCCACATTTTTTATATAACTGCTTTATTCCAAAATGCATTTAATTCATTTATCTCCTCAGTGTTCTACACACAATACCCCATAATGACAATGTGAATAAAGATATTTTGAATTTGTATTGTGCAAATTCATTATAAATAAAAAAAAAACCTGAAAAATCACATGTACATAAGTGTTTACAGCCTTTGCCGTGAAGCTCTAAATTGAGCTCAGGTACATTCTGTTTCCACTGATCATTCTTGAAATGTTTCAGCAGCTTAATTGGAGTTCACCTGTGGTAAATTCAGTTTATTGGACTTGATTTGAAAAGGCAGGCACATTTCTATATAAGGTCCCAGGGTTGACAGTGCATGTCAAAGCACAAACCAAGCATGAAGACAAAGGAATTGTCTGTAGACCTTCAAGACAGGATTTTCGAGGCACAAGGAAGGTTGCAGAAAATTTTCTGCTGCTCTGAAAGTTCCAATGAACACAGTGGCCTCCATCATCCGTAAGTGGAAGATGTTTGAAACCGCCAGGACTCTTCCTAGAGCTGGCCGGCCATCTAAGCTGAATGATTGGGGGAGAAGGGCCTTAGTCAGGCAGGTGATCGATAACCTGATAGTAAATCTGTCTGAGCTCCAGCATTCTACTGTGGAGAGAGAAGAACCATACAGAAGGACAACTATTTGTGCAGCAATCCACCAATCAGGCCTGTTTGGTAGAGTGGCCAGACAGAAGCCACTCCTGCCTGGAATTTGCCAAAAGGCATCTGAAGGACACTCAGACCATAAGAAACTAAAATCTTCCAGCAGGACAATGACCCAAAGCACCCCACCAAAATATCAATAGAGTGGCTTCACAACAATTCAGTGAATGTCCTTAAGTGGCCCAGCCAGAGCCCAGACCTAAATTCTATTGAACATCTCTGGATAGATCTGAAAATGGCTGTACACTGTCATTTCCTGAACCTGATAGAGCTTGAAAGTTATTGCAAAGAGGAATAGGCTAAAATTCCTAAAGACCGGTGTACCAAGCTTGTGGCATCACATTCAAAAAGATATAAGGCAGTAGTTGCACAGCAGTAAACACTGATGGTTCTTGTCTGATTTTTCCTATGTGTCCCTTTGAAAAATAACATCACCTAACATTTAATTTTTTTTTTGCATGAACCATTTCAAATTATTGAAAGAAGTCAAAAATAAATGCTTCTTATCAAAGCTAGTTAAAATATTTATTTTGCTCAGATGATTTTTCTGAATTAAAAGCCATACGATAACACTAAAACCAAGCAAAAACAATCACAGTTTAGTAATCTGTGCAATCAAGCACAAATCTAACCTTCACCTGCATGTATGAGGAAAAAAAAAACGATGAGACATGAAAAATGTGCATGTCTGTATTTTTTTTTACATGGATGACTAAGCAGAGAAATGGCAGCGTTTCCAAATTAAAATTTAAGCACTAAAATTGCTTAATTGTGCGGTTATTTCACCAGCTTTATTAACATAAGCAATTCCTGGGACATAGCTACTACTATAGCAGAAAATTGGCATTCTGGCCAGAGGGAATTAAAAAGCTCAGCTTGTAAACGGTAGACTGAGATTTCTAAGCTAGCGGAACTGACATTTTCAGTTTCTCACCAATTATGATCCCAACCCTGTTCCTCCCTCGCCTCTTGAACACACTTTTAAACATTACAGATTACCATGCACACAGGGAGCGGATGCTTTAACATGCAATACTGATACTGAAGCCTGCAGTGGACAGGACTGATAACCTCAGAACACCCAGTGTATGGTTATTGTTGTTGCGTGTTTGGCCATGTGGCACTGATTGCAGTGTATTTTAAAAAAAAACAACATCTTGGGTTCTGGGAGTATAACTCCATAATATTTTAATGCGAAGGAGAAAAAAGCCAAAACATACTATAGTAAAAAATTTTGTAAATAAAACTTGCAGGCTATATAGAGTTGAGAGAAAAATGAGTAGCTCTCCTGTGAAATTTGAATCTTTTACAAATATTTCCCAAGAGTTTAACAAAGAGAAACACATTTGTAAACATAATAGTTTTTATTCATAACTTTCATAGCTCTTTTCTTTTGTCATTGCCACGATGACAGTATATAATATTTGTTCTTATGTGCAGCCGACAAATCTGCTGCAACTGCGTGATGCTGTCATGTCGATATGGACCGAAGGCAGGATGAAGGCAGTTCTGAAGGCAAAAGGGGGTCAAACCTGGTACAAGTAAGGTGTACCTAAAAAAAGTGGCCGGTGAGTGTATGTACATTTTATTTATTTATTTTTCTTTATTAGAAAGTTTTATTCCTTTTTTTTGGCCCAAATAAAAGCAGCTTTTTTATTATTCAATATTAAGGCAACATTAGTAGCCAACCTGATTTTTATTATATTAATATTTTATTATTATATATTATTATGAAATAATAATAGTGTTTGACTACTAATGAGATTTCTTCCAAATTTCAAATAAATATAACTGGCATTTATAATATTATAAAATTATATTATCATAAACAACCATTGGTTAAAATAGCAAAAAATGATGCCATAAATATTCAAAGAAAAGTATTACATTTGTTATTCTGCACCAGGGGTTATTATGCGCAGGCCCAACATATGAGGCACCAGCACCTATTCAGGGGTGTGCTAGAATTTGAGGCGTGCACTCGTAAATTACGATGATGATTTTTGTGCGTTCAATAAAGTGAATCTGATTACCGTTAGTTCCACAGCTAACTACCAGGCACCTGTAGAGTTAATACATTTGAGTAAAATATATACAAATAAAATAGACCGGGTGCTTTTTAAAGTTAATAGTCCCTTCAACACAGTGATACTGGTAAATATCCGGAAAATTACCGGAACGACTTTACCGGTAAATTCAAAGCATTGTTCATACAGGCAAGGACGTTCCAGAATTAACCGGTATACAGAAAGGTCTGTATGTGTGAAAAAGGGCTATTGACGATGAATGAGAGTAAAACCCGTGAGCCGTCTAACAAAAAAAGTGCTCTTCTGAATTAAATCAGCAGTATGGTCATCTGGATCTTTCAAGTGACCTTACTTTGAAGACACTACTGACTATAATTACATGGACATCAGTAATAGTTATTTGCCTTAATTTTAATAATATAATTAAGGTGTTACGTGAAGTGCTTTTTGAATGTTACGTCTCCCTGCTATTCACATTTCCTGCAGAAAGTTTCATATTTATTTTCTGCAGTTTCACTTTCACTCATGAACATTTCATTCATGCCATCTTGACAAACTGAGGTATTAGACGCACACAAGTATGGATTAAGGACTGGTGGAAGAGTGTTGTTTTAATGGAATTTAATACTGCACGCCGAACGAAACGAAAAAAATCTTTCACACTTCACAATGCGTGTCTGTGGCCCTTCAATGACTCGGTAGGTGCGTGTGGATCTTGTCGCAAACTACAGCGAAAAGTCCTGTCAGGGCTCTGCGAACTTGGCTTTGTGAATCCTGGTTTACAGTAGCTTCAACCACCTCCAACTCACACCTGCTAAATAGTATCTAGTAGTCTTGAACACCTTGATTAGTTGGATCAACTGTGTTTGTTTATGAGTAGAGCAAAACTGTGCAGAGCTGCGGCCCTCCAGGAATCGAGTTATACGCCAATGTTCTAGACCAACTGTTGTTATATTTAGTATTTTGACCAACTATAATATACTAAACAAAAAGCTGTAAAATAAATGGTATCAGACCTTTAATAAATAAAACCAATGTCAACATTTCACTCAAACTAAGACTTAAATCCAGTAATGTAGTGCTCAGCTTATTTGAGTACATCCTCTACAAATCTCTCATTTAAATTAATGTGTTCTATAGAATGCTTTACAACACTATGTTTGTGCATATACATTAGTTTAGTCAGTACTGAAGCCAACTCTGCTTATATAACAACATAACTTACAACAATGGTTCAAAAATTGGGAAAAATATAAAATAACATTTTCAATAATAGCAAAATCAAAAGAAGCAAAATAAATAAAAAATGTTGAACTTTTGTAGGTTGTAATTTTTTTTTGCAATATTTTTCATGAATTTTAATGTATTTCCTTTCCATTTCTGAAGATGTTCTGTGACTAAAATATTATTTTAATAAATTCATCTGCCTAATAAATCTGTTTTATTCAAATGCACCAATATATATCACCTATATTCACTGATAAATGGATAAAAATGTTCCTTTTTAAAATGGGGTGTACTCAATTATGCTGAGCATTGTACATGCTCACATTACAGTAGATAGTTGCATTTAGGGTTAATTTCTTTCACCTCAATATAACCAGGATGCTCTTATCCAGGCTTTAAATCGACTGAAATCAGCTCATGCCACATACTCTAGCATGAAAATGCAAGCAATGAAGCATTGAAGCCTCCACAACCAAAATGTGCAAATCTAAAAAAAGGAAAGAAAGAAATAAAGAAAAAAACTTTGCTCGCACTGTTGTAACATTCTCCCCATTTTTTCTTGCTCATCTCCCTTCATTCGAGCTCATCCATCCACAGCGAACGAGTAAATAAAGCGTTTTGAACGAGATCCATACACCATGTAATCTCGCTAAATAACTGCAAGACACCCGCTGCTTTTTGTGGGGAATGAAAATGATTTGCGTGCTCTCAGACTAAATGCATCACGCAGATGCGGAAATGAAGATGGGACGGGCGCGTCTGGAGCCTGTTGAAATATCGGAATCGATTTTTAAACGCAGCGAGTTTGAAGACAGAAGCCATTCGCACCTGAAGAGCAAAGAGGGGAGGCAGATATGTATTTAAAGAGTGAAAATGACTTGTTTTTTTTAATGCTGTAGGGAGGAATAGCCTGGGTGTATGAGAAAAAATGACAGTATGAATCACATTGTCAAGTGAAAGTGAGTGATTCTGGCTATTATAAAACACAAAGACAATAACAAAACAGATTCTATTTGCAGTATAGCACAGCTTTATGTATCGTACTGCTTAAATAAAGTAAAGTCGGTTAGAAAACAATTCCAAGTGAAGTATGATTGCTCTCTTATTATAGTGCTTAAAGTGAGCTTGAAATCAAAATGTATTGTACAATGTTTGATTTGCTAGCTCACATTTTTATTCCTGAAGAGAATTATTAATCTGTTAATCCACTGTATCTACTATTATATTTTTGGTAAGATACAATTCAAATCTGACCACGTATGTCACGCCCATCACTCGACGCGGAAGTTTAGGGTCTAATAAGCAGACTTGATTCCAGGGGAGTCTCGATTTTTCCAACCCAAGCTCATTCTGGAAACGTAGCCTCGCGGAGGTTTCTGGAGACTGCGATTTACGTGGCCGGAGGTACGTATGGCTGCGTTTAGTTTTTTTCGAGCGAACGCTGCTGGGCGGTGTGGCGCCGCTCTGCTCCTCCTCTTCGCGCTCGCCGGCTGACGGCTCGCCTCCATGTGGAGGGCTTTCCCGCTGCAACCAGTTTGTCCGCTTAGCTCGCAACGTTATGTCGGCGGAGCAGAGGCCCGGAGGAGGAGGAGCCGGCCGCGGGGACGACCGGGATCGGGTACGAGGAAGAGCGGTTCCAGAAATCAGGTAAGATGAAAAACAGAATCCAAAAAATAAGGGCGAGAACACGGCAGGATCCGAAAACGCGGTCAAAATCAAAGACGAGGGCTTTTTTTTTTTCGGGACGGCTTTTGCAAACCATCACTTGGGTTTAGGGAAGGAGAAGGAAGAGGAGGGTGATCGTTCGGTCGATCGTTCGGTCGTTCAGCCAGTCAGTCCGACAGACGGTCACTCCACAGCGGCCTCTGGCGGCTTTTCACGCGAGAACAGCGCAGGCGCGAACGGCGCGCGCTCCCGAGAGGCGCTCGAGACGCGAAAAAGAGCCCCTAGCGGCCTCTCGCGGATCCGCAAAAACAACAAACTGCTCGAATACGTACCTCCCGGGTTGGACTTTTCTCCACATCGGTCCCTACTCCAATATTCCATTTCAGTTGGAAGTACATCAGTATACTGAAATAAAAGTCTCAGCAACTTCTGTTTTCCACTAACTTTAAAATAGCCTACTAGTTTTGTTTACAGTTGATTTTTTAAAATATATTTTCTAAATTATGTTTAACAGAGCAAGGAATTTTTTCAAAGTATTCTCTATAATATTTTTTTCTGGAGAAAGTCTGGAAGGGCTTCCGCTGCGTAAAATACTGCTGGATAAGTTGGCGGTTCATTCTGCTGTGGTGACCCCAGATTAATAAAGGGACTAAGCCGAAAAAAAGAAAATGAATGAACGAATATGTGTGTTTGTGTTTGTGTGTGTGTGTGCGTGTGTGTGTGTGTGTGTGTGTGTGTGTGTGAATTATTAAAGCATGTGGAGGCATCACAGCTTTTTAACTTTAGTAATGAGGGGCTTTTAGTGATTGATAAATTGCTGTGACCTGTTTAGGTCAGAGTTACGCACTTGATGCTCAATAAATCTCATGCTCCATTAAAAACCATCTTGAAAAGTTGTATTAATTACAAGGTTATGACACACGACTGCTTTAATTTGATTATTTATGGGGGATAATGCCACCCTAGAAAATGTAAGCTTTTAACCTCACACTTTCATCTGTGCATTGTGTGCTTATTCTTATTTAGGGTGACCAGACAAGCATTGAACATAGTAAGTGTAAGCCTGAAGCCAGGGGATTGGTTGGTAGTGGCCACTTTACATGAACAAGGTACAACACAGTACCTGTAAATATTCAAAAAAAAAAAAAAAAAAAAAAAAACAACAACAAGAGTGGTAATTTTAGGTAATCATAAATCTAAATCACATTAAGCATTATATGAGATATTTATTCTTTGAGGTTGAAATTTAGACCATTTTTAAATGCAGATTAAATCATATATCGCTTATATTTTGTTAGTTACGCAGCAACATCTGTAGACAAATCACAGTTGTGCTGGCATAGAGCCACATCATATGACTACAAGTGTGACATTTAGAGTTTCTATAACAATTCCATAGCACAAGTTTATAAATAAACATGAAAAAAAAAATAATTTCATTATTAGCTTTTATGCACAATGTTAAAATGCTATACACTACCTGACAAAAGTCTTGCCGCCTATCCAAGTTTTAGGAAAACCAAATAATAACTTGACTTCTAGTTGATCATTTGCTATCAGAAGTGCCATATATGAAAGGTAAAGGCCTCTAGATTACGCTAATTTCACTAAAATAAAATATGAACATGCCTTGATTTTTCATTATTTATTTAGGACAGCAAGATCTGACTTTGCTTAGACAAAAGTCTTGTCACTTAACAGAAATAATGTACAGTATAGCACATAAAGTCATGCTGCAGTGGAAAAATAATGAATATTGTGTCTGACTCCCATGAGCTTGGAGGACTGCATCTATAAATCTCTGCAATGACTAAAATAACTTATCAGTAAAGTCATCTGGAATGGCAAAGAAAGTGTTCTTGCAGGACTCCCAGAATTCACCAAGATTATTTGGATTCATCTTCAATGCCTCCTCCTTCATTTTATCATGCTCAATAATGTTCATGTCTTGTGACTGGGCTGGCCAATACTGAAGCCCCTTGACTTTCTTTGCTTTCAGGAACTTTGGCTGAAGTATGCTATCCTGCTGAAGAATTTGTCCTGTCCTGTAGTTTGTAATGGGCAGCACAGATATCTTGATACCTCGGGCTGTTGATGTTGCCATCCACTCAGCAGAACTTCACATGCCTACATACTGAATGTAACCCCAAACCATAATTTTTCCTTCATCAAACTTGACTGATTTCTTTGAGAATCTTGGGTCCATGTGGGTTGCAATAGGTCTTCTGCAGTATTTGTGATGATTGAGATGCAGTTCAACCGATTGGTTTGACCTAGTGTACTCAATTAGAGGAGTTACGAAGAAATGCTTTGTGTTCTCATAATTAACATGTAATTAACACCTACGAATCAAAAGTAACGGGGTCTTTTGTCATTCAAATTTTGCCACATTTCATGTGAGGGTTGTGTTTAAGGGTTGGGTAAGCCGATCTAGACCATTTTAGGGTGGAGATGTCATTTGCCCATAAACATTTCCTGCATGATGTCAAACTATTTTATAACTGTAATAAGAGGCAATTCATTAATAATTTAACATTAAAACGGCATTATATATCAATATGATGACCCTTTTAGATTCTCGGAAGCTATGGAAATTGAAAATTAAACAAAGGAAATATGTTGGGACCCTAGTTATTGTTTACATCCCTCAAAAAGGTCTATAAATAACCAAGTTTTGCAATATAAAATACATTATGCAGGCATCACCGCGGTGCAGTGGGAAGTATGATCGCCTCACGGTAAGAAGGTCACTGATTTGAGCCCCGGCTGGGCCATTTGGCAATTCTTTGTGGAGTTTGCATGTTCTCCTTGTGTTTGCGGGGGTTTCCTCTGGGTACTCCGCTTTCCCCCACAGTCCAAAGACGTAGTATAGGTGAATTGAATAAGCTAAAATTGGCTGTAGTGTATGAGTGTGAATGCAAAAGTGTATGGGTGTTTCCTTGTGTTGGGTTGCAGCCAGAAGAGTGCATGGTTCATTGTTGGATGGTTCATTCCGCTGTGGCAACCCCAGATTAATAAAGGGACTAAGCTGAAAAGAAAATGAATGAATGAAAATTATGGATTTGGAGAGTCCTTGTAAACCATATATACAAAGTGTGTGTGTGCGTGTACATATATTGCTTGGGTTTTAAAATAAATAAGCTTAGAGCTATGTTGATGCTGGTTACTCATGGTTGAAAAGGCACAAAGCACAAAGAAAACATTTATTTATCTTAACCACAGCTAAGACTAATGATCGGGATAATTGCTGTTTGAATAAAACGGATCTGCTCGTTTTGTCACTATGCATTCATTTGCTGTTAATTAATTTCAACTTCTGTTATGAGTTAATTTCTGTCATTACTCACTTTCATATTGTTTTTTTCTTTAAATCTGTATGACTTTTTTATGTGGAACATAAAATGAAATATTCTGAAGAAAGTTTAAGCTGTTTTGTCCTATATAAAGTCCATTTTAAATTCTTTTCAAAGTCTAAAACAGCATTTGACCATGATTGATTTTTTTTTCACAATCCTCTGTGTCTTCTACAGAAGAAAGACATAAGAGTGAGTAAATGTGGAGAGATTTTTACATTTTGGGGTTAATTATTTCAGCGATTTTATGTTGGACAAATGAAGACCAATCAAACGGTGTGATCTGATCTATAAATTAATAGCAATGTATTTTGTATATTTATTTTAAATTGGTGCGATACTTTGTGGTGTGCATTTTAACATAATTGCCTCTAGGCGTCGCCAATGAAAATAAAACAACCACACAAGAAATACACGTACGCCAGACATGAAGTTGGCGTGGACCGACGCACATTCTCACGTTAATATCATCGTTAGTAAATCCAAACGAAACGTAGGCGTGAAATCTGGCATATGCAAAGTTTTAGTGCATACGCAGTGTTGATACATGAGGCCCCTAGTGACTTGGAACAGGAACTGTCCAGAGTGCTGAATTACATCTATAGAGTCTGATCCTGAAAATGAGTTGACAACATAATACACAGAGTTTTCAGAAACTTCTGGGATAGAACAAGGAGATGTATTTGGTAATGATATCTTCAAATTGTTTTTATTTGACTTAAATCACAATTATTAATTACAATTATGGCTTAATTATACATATTCTATGTATTATAAATTTCTAAATTATTATTATTTTTTATATATTTTAATTGATAGGATCAATAATAGCATGGACACAAAATATGTTCAAAAGTTTTGAATTTTGTGTTACCTAAAATAAATGTTTTAAACTGAAATCTGGCTAATTGTAGTTGATTAAAACTAAAATTATAAAAGACTTTATTTTGATTTAATTGGACATATAAAAATATTCAATCATTCATTCATTTTCTTTTTTGGCTCAGTCACTTTATTAATCAGGGGTCGCCACAGTGGAATGAACCACCAACTTATCCAGCATATGTTTTATGCAGCGGATGCCCTTCCAGCCCAACATCCACACAATTAAGCTCATTCAATTCACCTATAGCACATGTCTTTGGACTGTGGGAAGAAACCACAGCACCCGGAAGAAACCCAAATGAACACTGGGAGAACATACAAACTCCACACAGAAATGCCATCTGACCCAGCCGAGGCTCAAACCAGCAACCTTCTTGCTGTGAGGCGATCATACTACCCGCTGCGCCACTGTGATGCCCTATTTTTGAATAATTCTAACATATTCAAAATTTGATTAAGAAACATTAAAACAAAATAAACTTGTTAGTAACACTCTAGAAAAAAGCCTTCATTGTAAATTGTTTAATGGTTATAATAGAAATTGTATTGGTTTTACTGGAAACTGATTTGGTCCTTGTGTGTGTCTATTGATGGCATGGTAAAAACACTAAATGCTAATGGGATACACTCCCAAACACACTAGAAACTTTGACAGATGTATTGACAGTTCTGGTTAGCATTTGTAGCGGAATAGCATTAGAACATCCTAACGATATGGCAGTTTATTTAGACAACTTAAGGCATGCTAGCAACCATCTGCTAAAACATGTTTGCAGCATGTGAAAACATGTTTGCAGCACTTGCTAAAAACATTTTCTAAAACATGTTAACAGCAAGTAAAAACATTTCAGCAGCCATTGGGTAAACATGTTAGTAGCATGTTAATATGTCAGCAGTTGATTGTTAAAAAAAACATGCTAGCAGCATGCTGAAATATGTCAGCAGACACTTTTTAAAACAGGTAAACAGTGTGCTGTCATCAATTAATTGTTAAAACATGTTAGCAGCATGGTAAAATATGTCAGCATATGTTTATTGAAACATGTTAGCAACATGCTAAAATAAGTTTTTGCAAAAAAAAGTCTGCAAAAACATGATTGCAGCGTGCTAATATAGTTTAGCAACCATTTGTAAAAACATGTTAGAATGCTAAAATGTCAGCAGTTGTTTGTTTAAACATGCTAGCAGCATGCTAAAATATGTCAGAAGCCATTTGTTAAAACATGTTAGAGGCGTGTTGTGCTGTCATCAGTTGATTGTTAAAACATGCCAGCAACATGCTAAAATATGTCAGCATTTGTTTTTAAATCATGCTAGCAAACATGCTAAATTAAAACATGCTAGCAGTATGCTGTCAACAATGTATTATTAAAACATGCTACATACTAAAATATGTCAGCAGTTGTTTGTTAAAATGTGATAGGATAATCCTGAAGTATGTGAGAAGTCATTTGTTAAGACACGCAAACAACACGCTAAAATATGTTATCAGTTGTTTGTTACAACATGCAAAGAGCATGTTAAAATGTCAGCAGTTGTTTATTAAAGCGTGCTAGTAGCATGCAAAATTATGTCTGCATTCATTTGTTAAAACACAGAGTGCTAAATATGTAGTAAATATGTAGAAATGTGTTAGCAGCCACTTGCTAAAACATAGCAGAAGCATTTGCTAAAACATACAGCAAGCTTAAACACGTCAACAGCCATTTGGTAAAGTATGTTAAGAGATGTTAGCTACAAATTGTTGCAGCATACTAAAAAAGGTCAATAGCAGGTTGCTAAAACATGTTAGGAGTGTACTAATATGTCAGTATTCATTTGTTAAAACATGCAGCAACATGCTGAAATATGTCTGCAGTTGTTTATTAAAACATGCTAGTAGCATGCAAAAATATGTCTGCATTCATTTGTTTAAACAGTTTAAACATAGAGCTTAATATATTGTAGTAAATATGTGGAAACATGTTAGCAGACACTTGCTAAAACATGGTAGAAGCATTAGCTAAAACCTATAGCAAGCTAAAACATGTCAACAGACATTTCATACAGCAAATTGTAGCAGCATACTACAAAATCAATAGCATGTTGCTAGAACATGTTAGAAGTGTACCAATATGTCAGTATTCATTTGTTAAAACATGCTAGCAACATGCTAAAATATGTCAGCAGTTGTTTATTAAAACATGCTAGTAGCATGCAAAAATATGTCTGCATTTATTTGTTTAAACATAGTGTGCTTAATATGTTGTAGTAAATACGTGGAAACATGTTAGCAGACACTCACTAAAACAAGGTAGAAGCATTAGCTAAAACATATAGCAAGCTAAAGCATGTCAACAGCCATTTCATACAGCAAATTGTAGCAGCATACTAAAAAAACAATCGCATATTGCTAAAGCATGTTAGAAGTGTACTAATATATCTGTATTCATTTGTTGAAACATGCTAGCAACATGCTAAAATATGTCAGCAGTTGTTTGTTAAAACATGCTAGCAGCATGCTAAAATATGTCAGCAGTTGTTTGTTAAAACATGCTAGCAACATGCTAAATATGTCAGCAGTTGTTTGTTAAAACATGCTAGCAGCGTGCTTAAATATCAAATCATTTCAGCAGCCATTTGCTTTTGTTTAACTGTAAATTATGCAAATTGAGAAGGGTGAAGCAACACAAAACAGAATTCTTTATTGTAAAAATATAGTATTATTCTCCGTCAACAGCAAACAGAAATACGTACGGTCAATACCTGCTTAATTTGTCCAGTCAGTCAATACACATGACCACGTTTCCACAATCGACACCTCCCTCAAACCTAAAGTTGCACTTCTAAATTCTAAAACTTTAATTCTACAATGCAACAGTCAGCAAAAAACCCAGAATGATCTATTATTTCCCTGACAGGCTTTTCTCTTCTTGACCCTTAAAGTCTTATTTAGCTTCCTGGCTCTTGCATTGGCCGCTGTTGGAGCGTTTGGGGCTGTAATCCCACCTCTTAATGCTTTAGTGCTTTCCTTGACTATAAAGCCTGTAATTACGCTTCCTCCTGGATTTCCATACACAAACAGCCTGCCTGTGATGGATTTGCATTCATTCATCCCAGCTTCAGTAGTCAGAATGATTGTTTTATGGTCATGTAAGGATCCCGACCCCCGTTCTCCCCAGATTAATCACTTTATTGTTTAACGAATATGCAAACGCACACAGGAATACTTGATCAGGTTGCAATTAGAACAAGCGACCATGCAGTGCTTCTCAGATTAAATCCCCCGTTCGCATCCGCTTTTACTGTCGCAATGTGTTTTTTGTGTGTAACAGGATAGCAGAGTGATTTCATTAAAGAGGAATTTATAGGATCATTAATAGCATGGACACAAAATAATATTAAAAGTTGTTTTGTATCTTTTGTTACCTAAAATAAATGTTTTAAAATGAAACCTGATTAAAGATTAAAGATTAAAACTAAAATTATAAAATACTTTATTTTGATTTAATTTGATATAATTTAAAAAATAAAATAAAATAAAACCATGCTCAAAATATGACACATAAAACTAAAATAAAATGAAACTAAAATTTAAACAAAAGCTATTAATTCAAGTAAAATTAAGGTCCCACTTTATATGAAGTGGCCTTAATTAATATGTACTTACACTGAACTTAATCCTTTGTTACAATGTACTTATTGTGTAAATATATGTTTTTACATTGTACTTATGCTTGACTAAATAACAGCATGTAATTACATTTATAATGAATTTCTGTAATTACATTTGTAATTATACTATTGACTATCCCTTATACCTTAACCCTCCCTTAACCCTACCAATCCTGTCAACAACCTGACCTGTATCCCAACTCAAGAGCACCAGAAGTGTTCTGCTATACATTTTCAACATGTTAAGTACATTTTATTTATTTTTTGATGCAAGAACATAGCAGTTAAGGACACTTAATATAAATTGGGACCAAAAATTTTATATTCTCTCCTGATTTTCTATGAAAGCAAACTGTCATAGTTTATTAAAGATTCAAACCCCTTGCTGCATGTCAGCTACACCTTAAAGGGTCACGAAACACCAAAACACATTTTTTGAGCTGTTGACAGTCGTAAATGTGTCCCACACTGCTAAAAACACTATTAAGACACCTATATTTCACTAAAAAGTGTAAATTGGTTGTTTTTGCGTTATTTCAAGCAAATTCGTACTTCCTGTTTGAAACGAATTTTTGAAGCTGCGTCACGGCCATGACATAATAGCGTTGTATTCCAGCGTGCAGACTGGGCGTCTGTGCCTGAGTGAGTCTTATTACGTCTTACAGTATGATGCATTAATGCATGAGTAAGGCTTGGTTCAAACCAATCAGCGCACTCTATTGTGCAACTTCATTAATATTCATTACTATCACCGTGTTTTCAGGACAGAGACGCCACGTTGTGTTGGCAAAACAAGCGTGAAGTGTTGCTTGTATAGTTAGCTGCAGTTAAGTTTTGTTTTCATTTTCTCTCTGTGAGAGCTCAGAGTCACGTGTGGATTAACAGTGTACGCGACGCGCGACAACAATAACTTACGTGTCTAAGGAGGATTATTGTTTACCTGAGAGCTGTTCTCATCTGCAAACGCTGGGATCTGGATTCGTTTGTAGTATTCTCTTCATAAAGACGCGGCTCTAGTTGCTGGTGATTGTTCTGTCTCTACAGATTTGGTAAGTGAGCGACCAGTGCTCTTTGTTTATTCAGTTTGTTCGTATCTAACAAACTATTGCACTGAGTGTAAACACGTTAGCACCACAACCAAACTTTAACCTCGTGTAGGGTTTTTACCGCATTTAGTGACCGGAATAACACGCGCGGCTTTCTGACACTACCACTAAGTTTCTGGGAAATGCGGAGGTTTTTTTTCTCTCATTCGCCGTGCGGTATAAAACATTGCATGAAAAATACACACTTAGAGCAGTTCCTCGAATCAAATATCTCGTGTGTCGCGAGGGGCATGAATGAATTCCCTGAATGAAAGAGCCAAACTGCAGTTAAAGTCCACCATTTAATAATTTGGCAAATAATTATACTACAGATAACCATGTAGGTTAAACACCATCACTTTCTCCTGTATGTGTGTGTGTGTGTGTGTGTGTGTGTGTGTGTGTGTGTGTATATTTTGACTCTGAAACTCGCGCGTGCCCAAATAGACACTCCCACACCATCCCACTTTTCTTCCTCCGACACTCCCCCCTAAACAGAGCTGGACACGCCCATTTTTCTGACTTTTTCCAAAGTAGAGGTGTGAAAACAACCTGCTGAAACGAGGGGGTTTCATGGCCCTTTAAGGAAACCTCCTAATATGTGCAGCACGAGGACTTTTATGATAATTTATGAGCTTCAAAAGTGGTGGATCTGTTCGGCAAAGTGTTTGACAGCATGTCACTGCATTCTGAACAACTAAATATGATACAAAACAATATAACCATGCAAGGCAATCTCCACTGTGCTGAGCGAGAGCACTTCTCTTCCTGTTAAACTGAACAGCCGCATCATCGATGATGTTAGTGTGTTCAGGTCCGGTAGGTAAAAAATGTAATGTGCGTGCAGGCCGAGGGGGAGAGGGGATGGGGGATGGGGGACAATCACACTTTGGCACGGTTCAAGGCAACTGTACCTAATATGAGTGCGGCCTGATTAGATCAGGGCCTGGTTAATATGTGGACTTTGGGGGTTTACAATGTGTTCGCATGATGATTGATGTCTTAGTATTTGGTCTTTGATCACATGGTCAAGAAAGATACAAAATAGTTGGTAAACTCTGCTCTCTTTTCCTGCTCTGCTCTTTTCTTGCTATGTGCTTTTCCTGCTCTGCTCCTCTCCTGTTCTGATTTTCTCTGACTATCAGGCTTTCTTTGAGGCCTACTTACTACTTCCTGCCCCTGTCTCTCTCTCTCTATCTCTCTCAGGTAACTTTATTTTACTTTCAAGCTGGGTACAATTAATATCATATCTTTTTTTTTTTTTTATCATTGCATGATTTATCATTTTATACATTTGATGTCATTTTGTAACTATACATGTCATTCTGTATATAATCCAGTTGAAACCCCAGAGAATTATTGTCATTTAATCATCTCATTTTGTAGTCTTTGTGAATTACTTTTGATTTAACATCAACACTTAATTGCTCCATATTTCAATACAATACAATCACATGATAGCAACGCTCTCGCACATCTTAGCTAATAATGCTGCCCTTATTTCCGTTTTTGGTATAAGTTTGCAGAAGAATGGTTCGATTAGACATGTATAGTTTTCACCATCACACTGATAACTTTTTAGCAATTTGGCAGAACTACAGTTCGAACCGCTAAACTGTAACTAAGGGTGCTTTTACACCTACACTTTTGTCATCTCGTTTGCCCAGTTAGCGCAGTTCGATTGGCATATGTGAACAGGGCAATCGCGCTCTGTTCCGCGCCAAAGTAATCGCTCCGAGATCGCTTGAATGAGGTGGTCTCGGCTCGATTGAAACGAACCCTGGAGCGGTTCGATTGCAGTAAAAAAGCGATCCGATCCGAGCGCGGTTATATCACAGTGTTTTATGGATATTTAATAGGCATACGGCTATATGAAGAGAGAATTATGAGTAGGGCGGGAAGTTTCGCGAGTCTCCGGATGCCCGCAAATGAGTGATGATCTCCCGGTAATCTCGCGTCTCCCTCCCGGTCCTCAAATAGGCATCGTCGCGCACCCTTCTCCTCCCTGCTCACCGCATCTCTCCTCAGACACGTCGCGGGCGTGCACCATGTCAATCACCACCAAACCATCACCTCTCCTGACAGCTTAGCGGGACGCTGCAAAATAAACTCTGACACTCTGACCAATGTGAGGAGAGTTTACTCGCACGTGACTTGTTTTAGCTCTTTTGGTCCGATTAGAAACTTTGCAGTGTGAAAGCGAACCGCACCAAGAGCAAAGAGCAACAATGTAACAATTGTAATCTCTGTTTCGGAACAACTGAATCGATTCACAGGTGTGAAAGCACCCTAAAATTAATATAAAAAAACCCACATCAAAACACATCAAATTATTTAAACACTGACTCAAATAATAATAATAATAAAAAATAAATAAATATTATTTTATTAACTAGTTTTAATAATCTAGTTGTCATGAAAATACTTTAAAAAATTATTTTAAATTATCAATTTACTAAAATAACTTAAACGACTAGCATATTAAACAATTTAAATCTTTTATATTTATATAACAAAATAGTAATCATTCTAAAAACCCCACTAATAACAAAAATACACCTACATAAAATTGATTTTCAGATGCCCCAAATTAAAAATGAATCATGTGATTGATGCACAGGCTAAAAAACGTTGTTACATTTTTTATCATTTCAATTTTTAATGAGGGCGGCCGTCACACCTCAATAATGCTGGAATTTGTTTGCCTATACTTTCATAATCAGACAGTGGTAAATATAAGATTAATTATGCATGAATCCGATGCATAAATTACAGGAAGGAAGTACAATTTTGGGGGGGGAGAGGAAAATGTTAGTCACGGAAGCTATCAAAGGACAGTGTCAGAAAATCTTCCAAGTGTGCAGAAGATGGAGAAATAAATGTTTATTCTCGGGTCAGTGGGAATGTTAATTAGAAAGTGTTTTTTCCCCTTCGCTTTGAATATGCCTGCGTGTTCGCTTGCTGAGAAGAGGGGGGGCCTGAAAGAAATTGCTATCGTGTTTTGTCGTCTCTGAAGCATTGTAAATGACAGCTTGTCAGACGAGAGGACGTTTTCAATGACAAGTGGCCCGATCCAGCCTTTTACTACACAGCCTTCGAAAAAAAAACACTAATGTTCATTCTTATTGCTCAAAGCCAAACATCTCAGATATCAAACATGTTGTGCTTGATGAAACTCATCTTCATACATGTTACATTTAGCATCATATGCTAGTTCGTCTTAAAACAAGGGCACAAAATAACTCTCTTCATAAACATAGATTACTGTGCAGATATCCCTTATGAAGCTGAATTTAAGTGACAAGATACATGAAGTGTAATATTAGAAATTTAGTAGGGTGTTTACTCAACTGAATGCCAGCATTGTTGACTTTAAGAATAACAAAGTATTAAATATTAATAAAACGAAGTATTTTTTGAAAGTCTTAAAGAAATCCTCAAATCTTGAGTAAAGTAATGCGTTTCATTTTACTTTATTTTATTGTGGAAATGACTTCATTCATTGACTTTCGTTTTGGCTTAGTCCCTTTATTAATCAGGGGTCGCCACAGTGGAATGAACCGCCAACTTATCCAGCACATGTTCTACGCAGCGGATGCCCTTCAAGATTGAACCAATGACTGGGAATTACCCATACACTCTCACATTCACACAAATATGGACAATCTAGCTTATTTACCTGTACCGCATGTCTTTGGACTTGTGCGGGAAAATGGAACACCCATGTGAACATGAGGAGAACATCCAAACTCCACACAGAAATGCCAACTGACTCAGCCGAGGCTCAAACCAGCGACCTTCTTGCTGGAAATGACGTCTTAAATATTTCAAATGTTTTATAAGTAAAATATACACACACATATATATATATATATATATATATATATATATATATATATATATATATATATATATATAATTATTTTTTTTTATTTGTCGTCAAGTGTTTAAACTTGTGTCGTAAAAGAAAACAAAGTAATAAAATAAAAATGTGTGTAATAAAATTAAAATTATATATACATAATTCAGGCAACACAGTGGTTAGCACTGTCATCTCAAGCAAGAAAATCACTGATTTGAGTCCCGGCTGGGTCAGTTGGCATTTCTGTGTGGAGTTTTTCATGTTCTCACCGTGTTCCTGTGGGTTTCCTCAGGGTGCTCCGGTTTCCTCCACAGTCCAAAGACATGCGCTGTAGGCGAATTGAATGTGTGTGTGTGGATGTTTCCCAGTACTGGGTTGCAGCTGGAAGGGTATACACTGTGAAAAACATATGCTGGATAAGTTGTCGGTTCATTGCACTGTGGTGATCCCTGATGAATGAAGGGACTGAATGAATGAATACATAATTCATAGTTTTTTTTAACCATCTATTGCATTTTGATAGATCTATAAAAAAAGACTGTTTTTTTTTTTTCTTAAAATTTCTTTACTTGAAGGGCTGTAAAAAAAAAAAAAAAAAAAAAAATCTTTTTTTAAGGTATTTTATGATATGTTGCCGTATGGCAACAACGTCCAATAGTGGATCTAACTGAGAATTTTAAAATTTAGAACTTACGTTATAATTATTAATTGTGTTGTTTGAAATGATTTATATGGTGTTGCAGTAATATAAGCTTTAACACAGAACTTATAAATGACACGTTACACATACTTTCCAACAACACATATTCCAACAGCTTTATTTTTTTTCCATTCTTTTTGCTGAATATTATTGAAAACAAACCTAATATTGTATTATCATGTGTACAACATACAGTAAATCTAAATATTTACTCGAGTAAATATAACAAATAAATAACAAATCTAGCATATCCAGATGCATCAGAATAATGTAGCTACTAGCTAACAATGTTTATGTATTATACACTATACTACATCTGTCTTCTCTGCGTCAGAGCTAATTTACCTGAACTGTCTGCATCACTGCTCTTACCAAATGTCCAATCTACATCATTCTCATGGTCACTAAAGCCCATCTTACCTCACTTTCATCTGCAGATAGAGCCAGTTCTGTCCTTTTCTTCTTTCACTTACCATAGAACATGGTGGTGCTCGCTAATACACAGTTCCCCGTTTTTATATATAATCAAAAGTACTGACATTAAAATTGGATTTTACACATTTGATTGATTTACGAAAACTAATTTGATTTAAAAAATTTGAGTTGTGAATTTGTCATCACAACTTACTGGCGGTGATGTTTCAGATTTTTTTTGTGGATCTGACATGAGTTGATCCTTTGTTTTATTGACGTTTACATTTGCATTAAGCAACTACTCACAATAAAAGCAAGTCTGTCAGAAATCCCACCATAGAAAAACACTGCTTGTGAGTTAACCAAAGCACATCATTGGCTACACTAAGTTCCCCTTCGGTTGGGGAACTTCAGTGCCATGAATGGGAGGATTCGGATCAGAAGCCGCTTATCTGGAGAGTATTGAACGGGCCAATGAAAGAAATTAATTGGCAGCGTAAGCTTGCGCAGGTGTGCGACATCTGCAATTATCTCAGCATATAAGCACACCTGAAGCCAGCAGACGCCATCCTTTTCGCTTCAGATCCTTTCTGAGTGAGTCGATGAGGGTTCCTCTTGCTGATCAGCACTTCAGAGCGAACGAATGTGTCTCCCGGTCCAGAGTGGGTCTTCGCGGTGGCAGACGGTCGAGCTGGGTTACTCCCTTGCCTGCGGTTCTTTGGGTCCGGTCCTCCAGAGCGGTGCGTATAGTTGCAACTTTCCTAAAAGAGCAACACAGTCGTGCAGCACGTCCTTTTCAGGATGGCGCTCCGACTGTGCGAGATTGGGACAGAGACTGTCCGACTGTCCAAAGCCTGTAGGTTGTCTGCCTCCCTCGGAGCCAGAGCTTATAAGGCTGCGGGCCAGGCTGCTTCTGCTTTGCATACCAGCGCTACCAAGCGCAGGCGCTGCACGAGGGCGGGTCCAACCCAAGCTTATTACATGAGCTGCGCACCGCGACCGACTATGCTCTTCGGACTACTAAGTCCGCCGCGTGTGCGCTGGGGAGGACGATGTCCACACTTGTGGTTCAGGAACGCCACCTCTGGCTAAACCTGGCCGATATGCGCGACGTTGACAAAGTTCGCTTTCTTGACTCGCCCATATCCCAGGCTGGCCTGTTCGGCGACACCGTCGGTGAATTTACCCAGGAATTCAAGGCGGTGAAAGAGCAGTCGGATGCGATGGGCAATGTCATCTATCGGAGTGGCCGTAAGCCCGCTCCGCCCGCCGAGCCATCCACCTCCGCTGTTCCTCGCCGAGGGCGCCCGCCAACGAGTGCTGCCCCGCCCCCGCCTGCGCC
Organism: Danio rerio; assembly: GCF_052040795.2. Classification (NCBI taxonomy): domain Eukaryota; kingdom Metazoa; phylum Chordata; class Actinopteri; order Cypriniformes; family Danionidae; genus Danio; species Danio rerio. The sequence continues at coordinate 38,181,363 of NC_141043.1, read as the reverse complement.
TCCGGCCAAGCGGGCGCGGCGTTCACCTCGAAAGCAGGCAGCCCCTCCTGCCCAGGGCGCCGTTAAGTCCGGTAAACGGACCGCGAAGCGTCCCTGAGACAGGCCATCCGGAGAAGAGGAAACTTGCTCTTTCCCCGCTGGAGGGCGGGGCCCCGATAACAACGGTACTTTTCAGTGCCACCAAAACATCAGTAAAAGAGCACTTTTTCCCTTCCCCGGATGTGACTGCACGAGTTCTGCCAGTCCGGGACGCGTTGCCTTCCGGCTCGCAGACTCTACGTGCTTCGCCAGTGGCTCACGAGCGCTGGGGGGACGGTCTCCCTTTCCTCAGCCCTCCAGCCCCCTCTCCGGAGTCAGGGTGCGGAGCCAGAGCGAATCGCTCTCCTCCAGCTCTTCCGCGGGACCCTCGTGCTTCCCGGATCAGCACACCCACTCCGCGCTGCCCCACCGCTGGTACGTCAGCGATTGTAGCGATGACTCCATTAGAGAGGGCTCTGCCTGCCTGGTTAGCGCGGGCCAGCCCCTCGCGGTGGCTCATACGCACAATCAGACTCGGTTACGCGATTCAGTTCGCGAAACGGCCCCCCAAGTTTACGGGCGTGTATTTCTCCAGGGTCAACCCCCTGTCCGCCCCTGTCTTGCGAGAGGAGATTGCTGCCCTCCTGGCGAAGGGTGCAATCGAGCCGGTTCCTCCAGCCGAGATGGAGAGTGGGTTTTACAGCCCATACTTCATCGTACCCAAAAAGAGCGGTGGGTCACGGCCAATCCTAGATCTGCGCGTTTTGAACCGCTGTCTGCACAAGCTGCCGTTCAGAATGCTCACGCAGAGGCGCATTCTCCAATGCGTTCGTCCTCGGGATTGGTTTGCAGCCATAGACCTGAAGGACGCGTATTTCCATGTCTCCATTCTTCCACGCCACCGCCAATTTCTGCGGTTTGCGTTCGAGGGTCGAGCGTGGCAGTACAAGGTCCTCCCCTTCGGGCTCTCTCTGTCTCCGCGGGTCTTCACCAAACTCGCGGAGGGTGCCCTAGCGCCCCTTCGGCTCGTGGGCATTCGCATACTCAATTATCTCGACGACTGGCTGATTTTAGCCCACTCGCGGGAGCAATTGATTATGCACAGGGACAAGGTGCTTCGGCATCTCCGCCTACTGGGGCTTCAGGTCAACCGAGAAAAGAGCAAACTCACCCCCGTGCAGAGGATGTCTTTTCTCGGGATGGAGCTGGACTCGATCACCATGGTAGCGCACCTCTCCGAGGAACGCGCTCGCCTGTTGCTGAACTGTCTGAGGGAGCTCGACAGCAAACTAGTGGTCCCACTGAAGTTCTTTCAGAGGCTCCTGGGGCATATGGCATCCGCAGCCGCCGTCACGCCGCTCGGGTTGCTCCATATGAGACCACTTCAGCACTGGCTTCACGATCGGGTCCCCAGACGCGCATGGCACGTGGGCACACACCGGGTCTCGGTTACTGCGCTGTGTCGCCGCGCCCTCAGCCCTTGGAACGACCCCTCGTTCCTACAGGCCGGTGTGCCTCTAGGACAGGCGTCCAGCCATGTTGTTGTTTCAACAGACGCTTCCAACACGGGTTGGGGGGCCGTGTGTCGCGGGCATGCGGCTGCGGGCCTCTGGAAGGGTGCCCAGCTGCATTGGCATATCAATCGCCTAGAGCTGTTGGCAGTGTTCCTCGCTCTCCACCGCTTTTTACCGGTGCTGGAGCGGCAACACGTGCTGGTCAGGACGGACAGTATGGCGGCGGCGGCGTATATCAACCGCATGGGGGGTATGCGCTCTCGCCGCATGTCTCAGCTCGCCCGCCGTCTGCTGCTCTGGAGTCACCCGCGGCTGAAATCGCTGCGCGCCATTCACGTCCCAGGCACGCTCAATCGTGCAGCCGATGCGCTCTCACGACAGCTGTTACGCCCTGGAGAATGGAGACTCCACCCCGAGTCTGTTCAGCTGATATGGGCGCGATTCGGGGAGGCCCAGATCGATCTGTTTGCTTCCCCCGAGAACGCTCACTGCCAGTTGTTTTTTTCCCTGACCGAGGGCTCTCTCGGCACGGATGCACTGGCCCACAGCTGGTCTCGGGGCATGCGCAAGTATGCGTTTCCCCCAGTGAGCCTGCTCGCGCAGTTTCTGTGCAAGGTCAGGGAGGACGAGGAACAGGTTCTGCTAGTTGCGCCCCTTTGGCCCAACCGGACCTGGATATCAGAGCTCTCACTCCTCGCGACGGCCCTCCCCTGGCGGATCCCTTTGAGAGAGGACCTACTCTCTCAGGGACAGGGCACCATCTGGCACCCTCGCCCCGATCTTTGGAACCTCCACGTGTGGTCCCTAGACGCGAGGAAGACTTAGGTAACCTACCGACTGCGGTGGTTAATACCATCACTCAGGCTAGAGCCCCCTCCACGAGGCGCGCCTACGCCCTGAAGTGGAGTCTATTCACTGAATGGTGCGTCTCTCGCAGAGAAGACCCCCGAAATTGCCAGATTAGTGTTGTGCTCTCTTTCCTTCAAGAGAAGTTGGACAGCAGGCTGTCGCCCTCCACTCTCAAGGTTTACGTGGCCGCCATCTCCGCTTATCATAGCGCGGTAGCTGGCGGCACCGTGGGAAAGCATAACCTGGTCATCCAGTTCCTTAGGGGTGCTAGGCGAATTAATCCATCTCGCCCCCCTCTCATGCCCTCTTGGGATCTCGCCCTCGTTCTCACGAGTCTGCGATCCGATCCCTTTGAGCCACTCGAATCAGTATCTCTAAGATTTCTGTCCCTGAAGACAGCTCTGCTGGTTGCGTTGGCCTCCATCAAGAGGGTCGGGGACCTGGAGGCATTTTCGGTCAGTGACTCGTGCCTGGAATTCGGGCCGGATTACTCTCACGTCATCCTGAGACCCCGCCCCGGTTATGTGCCCAAGGTTCCTACCACCCCCTTTAGAGATCAGGTAGTGAACCTGCAAGCGCTGCCCCCAGAGGAGGCAGACCCAGCCCTTTCTTTAATTTGTCCAGTTCGCGCTCTGCGCATTTATGTGGACCGTACTCAGAATTTTAGATCATCTGAGCAGCTCTTTGTCTGTTATGGCGGTCGGCAGCAGGGAAGTGCCGTATCAAAACAAAGATTATCCCACTGGATTGTGGATGCCATTTCACTCGCTTATTCGAGTCGAGGTCAGCCGTGTCCCCCGGGAGTTCGTGCACACTCCACTCGGAGCGTTGCATCCTCTTGGGCGCGTGCACGCGGCGCCTCTCTAACAGACATCTGTAGAGCTGCGGGCTGGGCGACACCCAACACATTTGCAAGGTTTTACAATCTGCGAGTGGAGCCGGTTTCCTCAAGGGTATTAGGTAACCCTTTGGTGATTGAGGAGACAACTCGGTAGGGTGTTGAAACACGCTTGCGGCGCCATTCTCCTTAACACGGAGGTACGTGCGCCTTTTTTATCTGTCAGTAAAGTTCCCCGTCAGGTGAGCCCTGCAGATTCCTCCGTGGCCCCCAGCACTGACTCAGCGGAGGAGTCACTTGCTGGCCCACTACGTTGTAGGTCTGCCCGCTGGTCAGCCCGCGTTTTGGGTATAGGTGCCTGCTATGCGTGATCCCCACTAGGCGATCCCATATGCTTATTCCGCCACGGTTAAGTCCCCCCCCTGGGCGGACCCGTGTCTTCCCTCTCCGCTAACCACTCTTTTGCTATGCGTACTCCCCCTTTTTAGGGCTAGTCCATAGGTAAATTCTGCCATCTATCCCCCCCTTGGGTAACGGATGGCCTCCGCAGCGTCCTCCCTATCGGGATTGCACGCTTCCCAACGTACTGTCGTATTTCCTAGAATTATCTAGATGCTCACGACTTCCCAAAAATATATCTAAATCCGTAAAACTTCTGTTGAAGTAGGATAAATTAGGGCCAGGGACACGTTGGAGGACCGCGCCCCCCATGATGTGGGTGCGTCACGCTTGCTTGACTATCTCCTCATCGGGGGTGTTGGTAAGGTGCAGTCATTATGGCGCTTTCCATATTCTCCCATTCATGGCACTGAAGTTCCCCAACCGAAGGGGAACGTTCGAGGTTACAGAAGTAACCCTTCGTTCCCCGAGGAGGGGAACGGAAGTGCCATATTCCGTCGCCATAATGACTGTCCCTTAGCTGTTTGAAAGTCTCTTCAGCTTAAAAGGATGGCGTCTGCTGGCTTCAGGTGTGCTTATATGCTGAGATAATTGCAGATGTCGCACACCTGCGCAAGCTTACGCTGCCAATTAATTTCTTTCATTGGCCAGTTCAATACTCTCCAGATAAGCGGCTTCTGATCCGAATCCTCCCATTCATGGCACTTCCGTTCCCCTCCTCGGGGAACGAAGGGTTACTTCTGTAACCTCGAACGTTCTTCTTTTTCCAACAAAAAATAAAATCATTGTTGGTCTTAAAGAAACAGTGGCAGGGATATTAACATATATCATGATGCCATATGGCAACACCATGAGTTAGAGGGTTAATTTAATTTAATAAAATTACCATATAATTTACATTAAATAGTAAAAACAAAACTAAAACCTTAAAGTGAAACTGAAAACAGAAAAATATATACAAAAAATAATAATAAAATTAAAAACTACCAGACTAAAATAACATTTATACTTATACCCATCTGCAAAAAAACTGTAGTTTTTTTTTGTTTAGTGTAACATATATAGCAATATCTAATATTCATTTATTCATTTATTTTCTATCAGTTTAGTCCCTTATTATCAGGGGTCGCCACAGCAGAATGAACCGCCAACTTTTCCAGCATATGTTTTAGCAGCAGATGCCCTTCAAGCCAAACTATGGTGAATTTAGTTTGTCCAATTCACCTATAAAACTGGAGAAACCCGTGGAAACCCACGTGAACACGGACAGAACATGCAAACATGCACACAGATATGCCAACTGGTCCAGCCAGGACTCAAACCAGCAATTTTCTTGGTGTGAGGTGACCGTGCTAACCACTAAGCCACCGTGCCACTCCAATATCTAATATAGTTATGTGATAAAATGTAATATAGACAAAAACAGATACAGTACACTGGTTTATATTCCACCTAAGTACACAAAAAATCTAAACCACAAGCAAAAAAGAATTAACTGTGTTCTGAAGAGATAATCTAAAAAGTTAAAGAAGATAAATAAGAATCCAAGATAATTTAAGAATCTAATGTAAGAAATAAGACTTAATAATAACAGTAATAATGATGCATTATTATACTGGGTCAACATGAAACTATGGCCAAACAAATAGAACAAAATAAAATGAAAGTAAAAAATAAATAAATTAATAAAAATAAAAATCCTGATTGATGCATATAGGCTAAAATAAACATAAATTAAATAAACTTTGGTCATAATTATGGCTTAACTTAAGCTTTACTATACAACTTTTATTGTATATAAAGTGATTCTTTTACCTTGATTTTATTTTTTAATACATCACATTTACGTCTCATATCACATGGCCTTGTCTTAAGTTCTTATTGGTGAAAAAAGACAAAAAAAGTTCTACAAATATTTTGCTGTGATGAAAATAAGCAATTATTTGTAAATTATAATCATTTTTGTATAAATGATTTTCACAACCCAAAACAAATCTAACAGTCTAAGTTTATTAAGATTATATAATCTTAATCTTATTAAGATTATAAATGATTATAATTCCAAACATTTATATTTTTAAAATATGTTTTAAGGAGTGATATGTTTTACTGAAGGAGTATGTGTACGGCTTAAAGGAAAAGACCTGATCAATTTCTGGATAATAAAAGGAAAGTAGAACAAACAAACTCTTCATGTTTTAAAGGATTAAAAGATTTATTAAACACAACATGTGCTGAATAAACTCGGCATCAAAAACACTTTGGCTTTAAATTGTTTTAACAAAAGAAAGTACTAAAATAAGCACAATAGCAAACTGCCTAAACTATTCCATTATCCACAAACACAAACAATGTTTCGATCAGATGAAGATCTTGTTTTCTGACTGAAACCTTGTTTTATTTCTTACCAATATAGATGAACCCAAGTAAAGAAAAAAACAGATGAGAAGAAAATAAATTCAAGTTCGTAATTCGTAATTCGAAATGCAAGCACAAAGCCTAAAGCAATTTCTCTCAAATGAAAGCTTTTATTTCAGTAGATGGGCTAAACGTGGACCTGGGCACTCTAATGAAGAGTCCTTGTTAAGATTCACAGTGAATAACCTGTAAACACCTTTATTCCAGACTCTGGAACAGACTCAGACTGCCTGATAAGGGCACTTAAAGCTGCTCTGCAAATGGAGGAGTTCATGAGGCCAGGGAAACAGATCTTAAAAACCACTGAGTGCTGTTTTAGGTTAGGTATCAAATTATTTGCTTAATTCTGATGAACTTTCCTATTAATTTACGAGTCAAAAATGACGTTTAATTTTTTTTATCTTGAAGTTCGGTGCCTTTTTCTAAATTGACCCCCAACATTGAAAAAAAAATCTATACACATTTATGGTGTAATCATTTTTTACAATCATTTGTAGCAATTTTGACCTAAATTATTTGTACACCTCAAAAACTACTGGAACACACACAGTTGAAGTTAAAATTATTAGATTATTTTTCAATTATTTAATAAATTATTTAATTATTAAATTAAATAAAAATTATTAAAATATTAAGGAAATTTACCAGTTTATCCTATAATATTTTTTCTACTGGAGTGTCATGATCACCAGCGATCTAGCATCTGCAGATCACTGATAAACACGTAGATCGTTTAGAACTGCAAATCCGCCATTACATGGACTACAAGTTCCAGTCATGCACCGCTCACACTCACCTGTTCCAGATTCTGCTGATGGAGCAGATTCTGCTCATTATGAACTTATTACAAGGCCTATATACACAGCACACATGCACACTTCATGGCTGAGTCTTGTAAACAGTATTGTGAACATTATGATGTGTTTTCCTTGCCTAGTTATACCCTTGCATTGTTTTATCGTTTACTCCTGTCTGCTGCCTGCCTTCTAAACACTCGCCTGGTATTTGACTATGACTCTGGATTTCCTGTGTATATCTGTTTGCCCCTGTGTTGACCGTTGCTTGCCTACCATTCTGTTCAATAAACCCTAAATTTAGATCTGAACTGTCAGTGTCCCATTCACATTACATGGAGAAAGTTTTATTTGTTTTATTTAGGCTAGAATAAAAGCAGTTTTTTATTTTAAAAAATCACTTTAAGGTCAAAGTTATTAGCCTCCTTAAGAGATATATTTTTGATTGTTTACAAAACAAACAATCAGTAGACAATGCGTTGCCTAATTACCATAACTTGCCTAGTTATGCTAGTTAAGCCTTCAAATGTCACTTTAAGTTGAATACTAGTATCTTAAAAAATATCTAGTTAAATATTATTTACTGTCCTGGCAAAAATCTGAGAAATCAGTTATTAGAAATTACTTATTAAAACTATTATGTTTAGAAATGTGTTGAAAAAAATCTTCTTTTGTGTTAAACAGAAATTGGGGGAAAATATACGGTGTGGGGGGCTAATAATTCTGATTTTTAACTGTATGCAAAGTAGAGTATGCATATACACGCACACACACACACACACACACACACACACACACACACACACACACACACACACACACACACACACACACACACACACACACACACACGCGCACACAAACACACACACACACACACACAAACGCACACGCACACGCACACGCACACACACACACACACGCACACACACACACACACACAAACAAACACACGCACACACACACACACACACACACACACACACACACACACACACACACATCGGATTTTCACATATCAACACACAGTTCATCTTTGTTTACTCTTTTCCAGTTAACAGATCCACAAAATACGGATGTATTGATGAATGAATAAATGGATTACAGATGGATGGATGCATGAATGGATAGATATGTAGATGAATGGATGGACTGATGAATGTACAGACACAAAAAGGAAGACTGATGGATGCATGCAGGCACGGATGGGTGTACAGTCGACTAAAGAAAATGGATGGATGGAAGGAAGTATAGACAAAAAGTGAATGCTGATGTAAAAACAGAAGTACAGACACAATGAGAAAGATAAATGGGTGGATGGAAGAAAGAAAGAAAGAAAGAAAGAAAGAAAGAAAGGATGCACAGACACAAAATGAATGATTGATGGATTGAAGAAAGAAAGAAAGAAAGAAAGAACGAAAGAAAGAAAGAAAGAAAGAAAGAACGAAAGAAAGAAAGAAAGAAAGAAAGAAAGAAAGAAAGAAAGAAAGAAAGAAAGAAGATGAGACAGATACAAAGAGAAAGACTGGATGGATGGATGGATGGATATACAGACACTAAAAGAAGACTGATGGTGGATGTATAATCATCTATAGAAACATGGGCATAGATAGATGGATGGATGAATGTACAGACATAAAGAGAATGACTAGAGAAAATTGATAGATGGGTGGATTGATGGAAGTAAAGACACAGAGATGGATGGAAAAAGAAAGAAAGAAAGAAAGAAAGAAAGAGAGAAAGAAAGAAAGAGAGAAAGAAAGAAAGAAAGAAGGCAGACAGTAAGATTTGGCATACAGACACTAAGAGAAAGACTAATGATGGATTGATAGATGTGTAGACGCTAAGGGAAAGATGATGGATAGATAGATGAAGATGTACAGTTGTCTAGAGGAAAATGGACAAATAGAAGGAAGGCTTAATCGATGGATGAATGTACAGATACAAAGTGAAAGGTTGATGGATAGGTGAACGAAAGAAATAAACACAAGGATGGAAGGAAGGAAGGAAGGAAGGAAGGAAAGAAGAAAGAG